>NC_143031.1:84218411-84340911 GCF_057628025.1 Oncorhynchus mykiss | reverse complement strand
GTGTATTTATACTGTAGTCTGGTAGAGGAGGTCTTTAATCTAATTAATGTGTATTTATACTGTAGTCTGGTAGAGGAGGTCTTTAATCTAATTAATGTGTATTTATACTGTAGTCTGGTGGAGGAGTAATCTAATTAATGTGTATTTATACTGTAGTCTGGTAGAGGAGGTCTTCAATCTAATTAATGTGTATTTATACTGTAGTCTGGTAGAGGAGGTCTTTAATCTAATTAATGTGTATTTATACTGTAGTCTGGTGGAGGAGTAATCTAATTAATGTGTATTTATACTGTAGTCTGGTAGAGGAGTAATCTAATTAATGTGTATTTATACTGTAGTCTGGTAGAGGAGTAATCTAATTAATGTGTATTTATACTGTAGTCTGGTAGAGGAGGTCTTTAATCTAATTAATGTGTATTTATACTGTAGTCTGGTAGAGGAGGTCTTTAATCTAATTAATGTGTATTTATACTGTAGTCTCGTAGAGGAGTAATCTAATTAATGTGTATTTATACTGTAGTCTGGTAGAGGAGTAATCTAATTAATGTGTATTTATACTGTAGTCTCGTAGAGGAGTAATCTAATTAATGTGTATTTATACTGTAGTCTGGTAGAGGAGTAATCTAATTAATGTGTATTTATACTGTAGTCTCGTAGAGGAGTAATCTAATTAATGTGTATTTATACTGTAGTCTGGTAGAGGAGGTCTTTAATCTAATTAATGTGTATTTATACTGTAGTCTGGTAGAGGAGGTCTTTAATCTAATTAATGTGTATTTATACTGTAGTCTCGTAGAGGAGTAATCTAATTAATGTGTATTTATACTGTAGTCTGGTAGAGGAGTAATCTAATTAATGTGTATTTATACTGTAGTCTGGTAGAGGAGGTCTTTAATCTAATTAATGTGTATTTATACTGTAGTCTCGTAGAGGAGTAATCTAATTAATGTGTATTTATACTGTAGTCTGGTAGAGGAGTAACCTAATTAATGTGTATTTATACTGTAGTCTGGTAGAGGAGTAATCTAATTAATGTGTATTTATACTGTAGTCTGGTAGAGGAGTAATCTAATTAATGTGTATTTATACTGTAGTCTGGTAGAGGAGTAATCTAATTAATGTGTATTTATACTGTAGTCTGGTAGAGGAGTAATCTAATTAATGTGTATTTATACTGTAGTCTGGTAGAGGAGTAATCTAATTAGTGTGTATTTATACTGTAGTCTGGTAGAGGAGTAATCTAATTAATATATATTTATACTGTAGTCTGGTAGAGGAGTAATCTAATTAATGTGTATTTATACTGTAGTCTGGTAGAGGAGTAATCTAATTAATGTGTATTTATACTGTAGTCTGGTAGAGGAGGTCTTCAATCTAATTAATGTATATTTATACTGTAGTCTGGTAGAGGAGGTCTTTAATCTAATTAATGTGTATTTATACTGTAGTCTGGTAGAGGAGTAATCTAATTAATGTGTATTTATACTGTAGTCTGGTAGAGGAGTAATCTAATTAATGTGTATTTATACTGTAGTCTGGTAGAGGAGGTCTTTAATCTAATTAATGTGTATTTATAATGTAGTCTGGTAGAGGAGGTCTTTAATCTAATTAATGTGTATTTATACTGTAGTCTGGTAGAGGAGTAATCTAATTAATGTGTATTTATACTGTAGTCTGGTAGAGGAGTAATCTAATTAATGTGTATTTATACTGTAGTCTGGTAGAGGAGTAATCTAATTAATGTGTATTTATACTGTAGTCTGGTAGAGGAGGTCTTTAATCTAATTAATGTGTATTTATACTGTAGTCTGGTAGAGGAGTAATCTAATTAATGTGTATTTATACTGTAGTCTGGTAGAGGAGTAATCTAATTAATGTGTATTTATACTGTAGTCTGGTAGAGGAGTAATCTAATTAATATATATTTATACTGTAGTCTGGTAGAGGAGTAATCTAATTAATGTGTATTTATACTGTAGTCTGGTAGAGGAGTAATCTAATTAATGTGTATTTATACTGTAGTCTGGTAGAGGAGTAATCTAATTAATATATATTTATACTGTAGTCTGGTAGAGGAGTAATCTAATTAATGTGTATTTATACTGTAGTCTGGTAGAGGAGTAATCTAATTAATGTGTATTTATACTGTAGTCTGGTAGAGGAGTAATCTAATTAATGTGTATTTATACTGTAGTCTGGTAGAGGAGTAATCTAATTAATGTGTATTTATACTGTAGTCTGGTAGAGGAGTAATCTAATTAATGTGTATTTATACTGTAGTCTGGTAGAGGAGTAATCTAATTAATGTGTATTTATACTGTAGTCTGGTAGAGGAGTAATCTAATTAATGTGTATTTATACTGTAGTCTGGTAGAGGAGGTCTTCAATCTAATTAATGTGTATTTATACTGTAGTCTGGTAGAGGAGTAATCTAATTAATGTGTATTTATACTGTAGTCTGGTAGAGGAGGTCTTTAATCTAATTAATGTGTATTTATACTGTAGTCTGGTAGAGGAGTAATCTAATTAATGTGTATTTATACTGTAGTCTGGTAGAGGAGTAATCTAATTAATGTGTATTTATACTGTAGTCTGGTAGAGGAGTAATCTAATTAATGTGTATTTATACTGTAGTCTGGTAGAGGAGTAATCTAATTAATGTGTATTTATACTGTAGTCTGGTAGAGGAGTAATCTAATTAATGTGTATTTATACTGTAGTCTGGTAGAGGAGTAATCTAATTAATGTGTATTTATACTGTAGTCTGGTAGAGGAGGTCTTTAATCTAATTAATGTGTATTTATACTGTAGTCTGGTAGAGGAGTAATCTAATTAATGTGTATTTATACTGTAGTCTGGTAGAGGAGTAATCTAATTAATGTGTATTTATACTGTAGTCTGGTAGAGGAGTAATCTAATTAATGTGTATTTATACTGTAGTCTGGTAGAGGAGTAATCTAATTAATGTGTATTTATACTGTAGTCTGGTAGAGGAGTAATCTAATTAATGTGTATTTATACTGTAGTCTGGTAGAGGAGGTCTTTAATCTAATTAATGTGTATTTATACTGTAGTCTGGTAGAGGAGTAATCTAATTAATGTGTATTTATACTGTAGTCTGGTAGAGGAGTAATCTAATTAATGTGTATTTATACTGTAGTCTGGTAGAGGAGGTCTTTAATCTAATTAATGTGTATTTATACTGTAGTCTGGTAGAGGAGTAATCTAATTAATGTGTATTTATACTGTAGTCTGGTAGAGGAGTAATCTAATTAATGTGTATTTATACTGTAGTCTGCTAGAGGAGTAATCTAATTAATGTGTATTTATACTGTAGTCTGGTAGAGTAGTAATCTAATTAATGTGTATTTATACTGTAGTCTGGTAGAGGAGTAATCTAATTAATGTGTATTTATACTGTAGTCTGGTAGAGGAGTAATCTAATTAATGTGTATTTATACTGTAGTCTGGTAGAGGAGTAATCTAATTAATGTGTATTTATACTGTAGTCTGGTAGAGGAGTAATCTAATTAATGTGTATTTATACTGTAGTCTGGTAGAGGAGTAATCTAATTAATGTGTATTTATACTGTAGTCTGGTAGAGGAGTAATCTAATTAATGTGTATTTATACTGTAGTCTGGTAGAGGAGGTCTTCAATCTAATTAATGTGTATTTATACTGTAGTCTGGTAGAGGAGTAATCTAATTAATGTGTATTTATACTGTAGTCTGGTAGAGGAGTAATCTAATTAATGTGTATTTATACTGTAGTCTGGTAGAGGAGTAATCTAATTAATGTGTATTTATACTGTAGTCTGGTAGAGGAGTAATCTAATTAATGTGTATTTATACTGTAGTCTGGTAGAGGAGTAATCTAATTAATGTGTATTTATACTGTAGTCTGGTAGAGGAGTAATCTAATTAATGTGTATTTATACTGTAGTCTGGTAGAGGAGTAATCTAATTAATGTGTATTTATACTGTAGTCTGGTAGAGGAGTAATCTAATTAATGTGTATTTATACTGTAGTCTGGTAGAGGAGTAATCTAATTAATGTGTATTTATACTGTAGTCTGGTAGAGGAGTAATCTAATTAATGTGTATTTATACTGTAGTCTGGTAGAGGAGGTCTTTAATCTAATTAATGTATATTTATACTGTAGTCTGGTAGAGGAGTAATCTAATTAATGTGTATTTATACTGTAGTCTGGTAGAGGAGGTCTTTAATCTAATTAATGTGTATTTATACTGTAGTCTGGTAGAGGAGTAATCTAATTAATGTGTATTTATACTGTAGTCTGGTAGAGGAGTAATCTAATTAATGTGTATTTATACTGTAGTCTGGTAGAGGGGTAATCTAATTAATGTGTATTTATACTGTAGTCTGGTAGAGGAGTAATCTAATTAATGTGTATTTATACTGTAGTCTGGTAGAGGAGGTCTTCAATCTAATTAATGTGTATTTATACTGTAGTCTGGTAGAGGAGTAATCTAATTAATGTGTATTTATACTGTAGTCTGGTAGAGGAGTAATCTAATTAATGTGTATTTATACTGTAGTCTGGTAGAGGAGTAATCTAATTAATGTGTATTTATACTGTAGTCTGGTAGAGGAGTAATCTAATTAATGTGTATTTATACTGTAGTCTGGTAGAGGAGTAATCTAATTAATGTGTATTTATACTGTAGTCTGGTAGAGGAGTAATCTAATTAATGTGTATTTATACTGTAGTCTGGTAGAGGAGTAATCTAATTAATGTGTATTTATACTGTAGTCTGGTAGAGGAGTAATCTAATTAATGTGTATTTATACTGTAGTCTGGTAGAGGAGTAATCTAATTAATGTGTATTTATACTGTAGTCTGGTAGAGGAGTAATCTAATTAATGTGTATTTATACTGTAGTCTGGTAGAGGAGTAATCTAATTAATGTGTATTTATACTGTAGTCTGGTAGAGGAGTAATCTAATTAATGTGTATTTATACTGTAGTCTGGTAGAGGAGGTCTTTAATCTAATTAATGTGTATTTATACTGTAGTCTGGTAGAGGAGTAATCTAATTAATGTGTATTTATACTGTAGTCTGGTAGAGGAGTAATCTAATTAATGTGTATTTATACTGTAGTCTGGTAGAGGAGTAATCTAATTAATGTTTATTTATACTGTAGTCTGGTAGAGGAGTAATCTAATTAATGTGTATTTATACTGTAGTCTGGTAGAGGAGTAATCTAATTAATGTGTATTTATACTGTAGTCTGGTAGAGGAGTAATCTAATTAATGTGTATTTATACTGTAGTCTGGTAGAGGAGTAATCTAATTAATGTGTATTTATACTGTAGTCTGGTAGAGGAGTAATCTAATTAATGTGTATTTATACTGTAGTCTGGTAGAGGAGTAATCTAATTAATGTGTATTTATACTGTAGTCTGGTAGAGGAGTAATCTAATTAATGTGTATTTATACTGTAGTCTGGTAGAGGGGTAATCTAATTAATGTATATTTATACTGTAGTCTGGTAGAGGAGGTCTTCAATCTAATTAATGTATATTTATACTGTAGTCTGGTAGAGGAGTAATCTAATTAATGTGTATTTATACTGTAGTCTGGTAGAGGAGGTCTTCAATCTAATTAATGTGTATTTATACTGTAGTCTGGTAGAGGAGTAATCTAATTAATGTGTATTTATACTGTAGTCTGGTAGAGGAGTAATCTAATTAATGTGTATTTATACTGTAGTCTGGTAGAGGAGTAATCTAATTAATGTGTATTTATACTGTAGTCTGGTAGAGGAGTAATCTAATTAATGTGTATTTATACTGTAGTCTGGTAGAGGAGTAATCTAATTAATGTGTATTTATACTGTAGTCTGGTAGAGGAGTAACCTAATTAATGTGTATTTATACTGTAGTCTGGTAGAGGAGTAATCTAATTAATGTGTATTTATACTGTAGTCTGGTAGAGGAGTAATCTAATTAATGTGTATTTATACTGTAGTCTGGTAGAGGAGTAATCTAATTAATGTGTATTTATACTGTAGTCTGGTAGAGGAGTAATCTAATTAATGTGTATTTATACTGTAGTCTGGTAGAGGAGTAATCTAATTAATGTTTATTTATACTGTAGTCTGGTAGAGGAGTAATCTAATTAATGTGTATTTATACTGTAGTCTGGTAGAGGAGGTCTTTAATCTAATTAATGTGTATTTATACTGTAGTCTGGTAGAGGAGTAATCTAATTAATGTGTATTTATACTGTAGTCTGGTAGAGGAGTAATCTAATTAATGTGTATTTATACTGTAGTCTGGTAGAGGAGTAATCTAATTAATGTGTATTTATACTGTAGTCTGGTAGAGGAGTAATCTAATTAATGTGTATTTATACTGTAGTCTGGTAGAGGAGTAATCTAATTAATGTGTATTTATACTGTAGTCTGGTAGAGGAGTAATCTAATTAATGTGTATTTATACTGTAGTCTGGTAGAGGAGTAATCTAATTAATGTGTATTTATACTGTAGTCTGGTAGAGGAGTAATCTAATTAATGTGTATTTATACTGTAGTCTGGTAGAGGAGTAATCTAATTAATGTGTATTTATACTGTAGTCTGGTAGAGGAGTAATCTAATTAATGTGTATTTATACTGTAGTCTGGTAGAGGAGTAATCTAATTAATGTGTATTTATACTGTAGTCTGGTAGAGGAGTAATCTAATTAATGTGTATTTATACTGTAGTCTGGTAGAGGAGTAATCTAATTAATGTGTATTTATACTGTAGTCTGGTAGAGGAGTAATCTAATTAATGTGTATTTATACTGTAGTCTGGTAGAGGAGTAATCTAATTAATGTTTATTTATACTGTAGTCTGGTAGAGGAGTAATCTAATTAATGTTTATTTATACTGTAGTCTGGTAGAGGAGTAATCTAATTAATGTGTATTTATACTGTAGTCTGGTAGAGGAGTAATCTAATTAATGTGTATTTATACTGTAGTCTGGTAGAGGAGGTCTTTAATCTAATTAATGTGTATTTATAATGTAGTCTGGTAGAGGAGTAATCTAATTAATGTGTATTTATACTGTAGTCTGGTAGAGGATGTCTTCAATCTAATTAATGTGTATTTATACTGTAGTCTGGTAGAGGAGCAATCTAATTAATGTTTATTTATACTGTAGTCTGGTAGAGGAGTAATCTAATTAATGTGTATTTATACTGTAGTCTGGTAGAGGAGTAATCTAATTAATGTGTATTTATACTGTAGTCTGGTAGAGGAGTAATCTAATTAATGTGTATTTATACTGTAGTCTGGTAGAGGAGTAATCTAATTAATGTGTATTTATACTGTAGTCTGGTAGAGGAGTAATCTAATTAATGTGTATTTATACTGTAGTCTGGTAGAGGAGTAATCTAATTAATGTGTATTTATACTGTAGTCTGGTAGAGGAGTAATCTAATTAATGTGTATTTATACTGTAGTCTGGTAGAGGAGTAATCTAATTAATGTGTATTTATACTGTAGTCTGGTAGAGGAGTAATCTAATTAATGTGTATTTATACTGTAGTCTGGTAGAGGAGTAATCTAATTAATGTGTATTTATACTGTAGTCTGGTAGAGGAGTAATCTAATTAATGTTTATTTATACTGTAGTCTGGTAGAGGAGTAATCTAATTAATGTTTATTTATACTGTAGTCTGGTAGAGGAGTAATCTAATTAATGTGTATTTATACTGTAGTCTGGTAGAGGAGGTCTTTAATCTAATTAATGTGTATTTATACTGTAGTCTGGTAGAGGAGTAATCTAATTAATGTGTATTTATACTGTAGTCTGGTAGAGGAGTAATCTAATTAATGTGTATTTATACTGTAGTCTGGTAGAGGAGTAATCTAATTAATGTTTATTTATACTGTAGTCTGGTAGAGGAGTAATCTAATTAATGTGTATTTATACTGTAGTCTGGTAGAGGAGTAATCTAATTAATGTGTATTTATACTGTAGTCTGGTAGAGGAGTAATCTAATTAATGTGTATTTATACTGTAGTCTGGTAGAGGAGTAATCTAATGAATGTGTATTTATACTGTAGTCTGGTAGAGGAGTAATCTAATTAATGTGTATTTATACTGTAGTCTGGTAGAGGAGTAATCTAATTCATGTGTATTTATACTGTAGTCTGGTAGAGGAGTAATCTAATTAATGTGTATTTATACTGTAGTCTGGTAGAGGAGTAATCTAATTAATGTGTATTTATACTGTAGTCTGGTAGAGGAGTAATCTAATTAATGTGTATTTATACTGTAGTCTGGTAGAGGAGTAATCTAATTAATGTGTATTTATACTGTAGTCTGGTAGAGGAGTAATCTAATTAATGTGTATTTATACTGTAGTCTGGTAGAGGAGTAATCTAATTAATGTGTATTTATACTGTAGTCTGGTAGAGGAGTAATCTAATTAATGTGTATTTATACTGTAGTCTGGTAGAGGAGTAATCTAATTAATGTGTATTTATACTGTAGTCTGGTAGAGGAGTAATCTAATTAATGTGTATTTATACTGTAGTCTGGTAGAGGAGTAATCTAATTAATGTGTATTTATACTGTAGTCTGGTAGAGGAGTAATCTAATTAATGTGTATTTATACTGTAGTCTGGTAGAGGAGTAATCTAATTAATGTGTATTTATACTGTAGTCTGGTAGAGGAGTAATCTAATTAATGTGTATTTATACTGTAGTCTGGTAGAGGAGTAATCTAATTAATGTGTATTTATACTGTAGTCTGGTAGAGGAGTAATCTAATTAATGTGTATTTATACTGTAGTCTGGTAGAGGAGTAATCTAATTAATGTGTATTTATACTGTAGTCTGGTAGAGGAGTAATCTAATTAATGTGTATTTATACTGTAGTCTGGTAGAGGAGTAATCTAATTAATGTGTATTTATACTGTAGTCTGGTAGAGGAGTAATCTAATTAATGTGTATTTATACTGTAGTCTGGTAGAGGAGTAACCTAATTAATGTGTATTTATACTGTAGTCTGGTAGAGGAGTAATCTAATTAATGTGTATTTATACTGTAGTCTGGTAGAGGAGTAATCTAATTAATGTGTATTTATACTGTAGTCTGGTAGAGGAGTAATCTAATTAATGTGTATTTATACTGTAGTCTGGTAGAGGAGTAATCTAATTAATGTGTATTTATACTGTAGTCTGGTAGAGGAGTAATCTAATTAATGTTTATTTATACTGTAGTCTGGTAGAGGAGTAATCTAATTAATGTGTATTTATACTGTAGTCTGGTAGAGGAGGTCTTTAATCTAATTAATGTGTATTTATACTGTAGTCTGGTAGAGGAGTAATCTAATTAATGTGTATTTATACTGTAGTCTGGTAGAGGAGTAATCTAATTAATGTGTATTTATACTGTAGTCTGGTAGAGGAGTAATCTAATTAATGTGTATTTATACTGTAGTCTGGTAGAGGAGTAATCTAATTAATGTGTATTTATACTGTAGTCTGGTAGAGGAGTAATCTAATTAATGTGTATTTATACTGTAGTCTGGTAGAGGAGTAATCTAATTAATGTGTATTTATACTGTAGTCTGGTAGAGGAGTAATCTAATTAATGTGTATTTATACTGTAGTCTGGTAGAGGAGTAATCTAATTAATGTGTATTTATACTGTAGTCTGGTAGAGGAGTAATCTAATTAATGTGTATTTATACTGTAGTCTGGTAGAGGAGTAATCTAATTAATGTGTATTTATACTGTAGTCTGGTAGAGGAGTAATCTAATTAATGTGTATTTATACTGTAGTCTGGTAGAGGAGTAATCTAGTTAATGTGTATTTATACTCTAGTCTGGTAGAGGAGTAATCTAATTAATGTGTATTTATACTGTAGTCTGGTAGAGGAGTAATCTAATTAATGTGTATTTATACTGTAGTCTGGTAGAGGAGTAATCTAATTAATGTTTATTTATACTGTAGTCTGGTAGAGGAGTAATCTAATTAATGTTTATTTATACTGTAGTCTGGTAGAGGAGTAATCTAATTAATGTGTATTTATACTGTAGTCTGGTAGAGGAGTAATCTAATTAATGTGTATTTATACTGTAGTCTGGTAGAGGAGGTCTTTAATCTAATTAATGTGTATTTATAATGTAGTCTGGTAGAGGAGTAATCTAATTAATGTGTATTTATACTGTAGTCTGGTAGAGGATGTCTTCAATCTAATTAATGTGTATTTATACTGTAGTCTGGTAGAGGAGCAATCTAATTAATGTTTATTTATACTGTAGTCTGGTAGAGGAGTAATCTAATTAATGTGTATTTATACTGTAGTCTGGTAGAGGAGTAATCTAATTAATGTGTATTTATACTGTAGTCTGGTAGAGGAGTAATCTAATTAATGTGTATTTATACTGTAGTCTGGTAGAGGAGTAATCTAATTAATGTGTATTTATACTGTAGTCTGGTAGAGGAGTAATCTAATTAATGTGTATTTATACTGTAGTCTGGTAGAGGAGTAATCTAATTAATGTGTATTTATACTGTAGTCTGGTAGAGGAGTAATCTAATTAATGTGTATTTATACTGTAGTCTGGTAGAGGAGTAATCTAATTAATGTGTATTTATACTGTAGTCTGGTAGAGGAGTAATCTAATTAATGTGTATTTATACTGTAGTCTGGTAGAGGAGTAATCTAATTAATGTGTATTTATACTGTAGTCTGGTAGAGGAGTAATCTAATTAATGTTTATTTATACTGTAGTCTGGTAGAGGAGTAATCTAATTAATGTTTATTTATACTGTAGTCTGGTAGAGGAGTAATCTAATTAATGTGTATTTATACTGTAGTCTGGTAGAGGAGGTCTTTAATCTAATTAATGTGTATTTATACTGTAGTCTGGTAGAGGAGTAATCTAATTAATGTGTATTTATACTGTAGTCTGGTAGAGGAGTAATCTAATTAATGTGTATTTATACTGTAGTCTGGTAGAGGAGTAATCTAATTAATGTTTATTTATACTGTAGTCTGGTAGAGGAGTAATCTAATTAATGTGTATTTATACTGTAGTCTGGTAGAGGAGTAATCTAATTAATGTGTATTTATACTGTAGTCTGGTAGAGGAGTAATCTAATTAATGTGTATTTATACTGTAGTCTGGTAGAGGAGTAATCTAATGAATGTGTATTTATACTGTAGTCTGGTAGAGGAGTAATCTAATTAATGTGTATTTATACTGTAGTCTGGTAGAGGAGTAATCTAATTAATGTGTATTTATACTGTAGTCTGGTAGAGGAGTAATCTAATTAATGTGTATTTATACTGTAGTCTGGTAGAGGAGTAATCTAATTAATGTGTATTTATACTGTAGTCTGGTAGAGGAGTAATCTAATTAATGTGTATTTATACTGTAGTCTGGTAGAGGAGTAATCTAATTAATGTGTATTTATACTGTAGTCTGGTAGAGGAGTAATCTAATTAATGTGTATTTATACTGTAGTCTGGTAGAGGAGTAATCTAATTAATGTGTATTTATACTGTAGTCTGGTAGAGGAGTAATCTAATTAATGTGTATTTATACTGTAGTCTGGTAGAGGAGTAATCTAATTAATGTGTATTTATACTGTAGTCTGGTAGAGGAGTAATCTAATTAATGTGTATTTATACTGTAGTCTGGTAGAGGAGTAATCTAATTAATGTGTATTTATACTGTAGTCTGGTAGAGGAGTAATCTAATTAATGTGTATTTATACTGTAGTCTGGTAGAGGAGTAATCTAATTAATGTGTATTTATACTGTAGTCTGGTAGAGGAGTAATCTAATTAATGTGTATTTATACTGTAGTCTGGTAGAGGAGTAATCTAATTAATGTGTATTTATACTGTAGTCTGGTAGAGGAGTAATCTAATTAATGTGTATTTATACTGTAGTCTGGTAGAGGAGTAATCTAATTAATGTGTATTTATACTGTAGTCTGGTAGAGGAGTAATCTAATTAATGTGTATTTATACTGTAGTCTGGTAGAGGAGTAATCTAATTAATGTGTATTTATACTGTAGTCTGGTAGAGGAGTAATCTAATTAATGTGTATTTATACTGTAGTCTGGTAGAGGAGGTCTTTAATCTAATTAATGTGTATTTATACTGTAGTCTGGTAGAGGAGATGAAGAGGCAGAATCCTGACTTCCCTGATGATGTCACCAGTGGAGTGTTGGTCCATCAGGTTATACCTGAGTCCCCCGCGCACAGGTAGGTGTTTTCACACACACACACACACACACACACACACACACACAAACATATGCAAAGATGCAGCACAAACACACAGTGACACACACACACACGGACACACACACACGGACGCACACACACAGTGACACACCTCAAAGGCCCTGATTGGAGAGAAAGGAGAAATGGATTAATGCAATAGGTTTATCTGTTATATCAAAAACGTAGTTTAGCTAGCTAGCCTATCAAAGGGCAAGGTTGATCCATCACTGTACCAATGTGGAAGAAGCCTTCTTTAGGAACCGACGACCAATGAGAACCTCTCGTTTTTTTTTCTACAAAAGGGGCGGGATAGAGGCCGGTGACGTGATCCTCAAGCTGAACGGCCGCCCACTCAGGACCACCGACGAGCTGCAGGGGGCGTTGCTAGGCGACGGGCCCCTCCTCCTGGAGGTTCGTCGCGGCGACGACGAGCTGCTTTTCCACATAGAGCCCCACGTCGTCATGCAGTGAGGAGGCGGAGTCATGGACCAGGGAAATGGAGTTAGAGTTGTTTTTGTTTTTTGCAGAGTTCGGCGGGGGGGGGGGGGGTCAATTCCAATTAAAAAGGTAGTCAAAGTCAATTCAGGAAGTGATTTCGATTTAAACTAAATAAATCGCTTTTACTTTTCAGTTTATTGGGAAGTCGTTGAAAATATATGGCCTTTTTGCAATTGGAATTTAGGACGTGAATTGACCTGCCTTCAGTTGGAATTCAGAACGACCCTGTTTTAATGTTGTTATGTGTTTTGACTGTTTTCTCTGTGGTGACTGGGCTGGACTCACTACAGATGTGCTGCCTGCTTCCCAAAATGTGGGCACCATATGCCCTACCTATAGTGGACACTATGTTCCCTACCTATAGTGGACACTATGTTCCCTACCTATAGTGGACACTATGTTCCCTACCTGTAGTGGACACCATATTCCCTACCTATAGTGGACACTATGTTCCCTACCTATAGTGGACACCATATGCCCTACCTATAGTGGACACTATGTTCCCTACCTATAGTGGACACTATGTTCCCTACCTATAGTGGACACTATGTTCCCTACCTATAGTGGACACTATGTTCCCTACCTATAGTGGACACTATGTTCCCTACCTGTAGTGGACACTATAATCCCTACCTATAGTGGACACTATGTTCCCTACCTATAGTGGACACTATGTTCCCTACCTATAGTGGACACTATGTCCCCTACCTATAGTGCTTGTAACCAGGGCACTAGAGCCCATTGGTTGCCTAACAACTTCATTGTTTAGCCTGGTTGCTAGGCGGTTGCTAGGCGGTTGCTAGGCCATTTCTGATATATGTATATCCAAATGTATTCCTTATGTAGTGCACTACTTTGGACCAGGACCCTACATAGTGAACTAGTTCCCTATTCCTTATGTGGTGCACTACTTTGGACTAGGATGCTACATAGTGAACTAGTTCCCTATTCCTTATGTAGTGCACTACTTTGGACCAGGACCCATAGGACTCTCCCATAGGGCTCTGGTCTAAAGTAGTGCACTACATAGGGAATAGGGCCCTGGTCTAAAGTAGTGCACTATATAGGGAATAGGGCTCTGGTCTAAAATAGTGCACTATATAGGGAATAGGGCCCTGGTCTAAAATAGTGCACTATATAGGGAATAGGGCTCTGGTCTAAAGTAGTGCACTATGTAGGGAATAGGGCTCTGGTCTAAAGTAGTGCACTATGTAGGGTTTAGGGTGCCATTTGGGAGTAATTCACTATAAACGCCAGACATGGATACTTTCAGAGAGAGATGGAGATAGAGGAGGAGGATGTGTTTTTTAAGGACCCTTCTGCCCTTAAACCTCATAGTTGAGCCTGGTTGCTAGGCGGTTGCTATGCCGTTTTATGCTATATGAATGTTCATATAAACATAAGTAAATAAAGTTCATATTTCAAAATCTAGTGACGGATTTATTCCTACATTGTGATATTTACATAAATAATGTGCACTATGTCATGACACACAGCCGTTTATCCACAAACCTAGCTACTGGTGGACTGAATGGAAACCCAGCTACTGGTGGACTGAATAGAAACCTAGCTACTGGTGGACTGAATGGAAACCTAGCTACTGGTGGACTGAATGGAAACCTAACTACTGGTGGACTGAATGGAAACCTAGATACTGGTGGACTGAATGGAAACCTAGCTACTGGTGGACTGAATGGAAAACTAGCTACTGGTGGACTGAATGGAAACCTAGCTACTGGTGGACTGAATAGAAACCTAGCTACTGGTGGACTGAATGGAAACCTAGCTACTGGTGGACTGAATGGAAACCTAGCTACTGGTGGACTGAATGGAAACCCAGCTACTGGTGGACTGAATGGAAACCCAGCTACTGGTGGACTGAATGGTGGACTGAATGGACTACTGGTGGACTGAATGGAAACCTCGCAACTGGTGGACTGAATGGAAACCTAGCTACTGGTGGACTGAATGGACTACTGGTGGACTGAATGGAAACCTAGCAACTGGTGGACTGAATGGAAACCTAGCTACTGGTGGACTGAATGGAAACCTAGCTACTGGTGGACTGAATGGAAACCTAGCTACTGGTGGACTGAATGGAAACCTAACTACTGGTGGACTGAATGGAAACCTAGATACTGGTGGACTGAATGGAAACCCAGCTACTGGTGGACTGAATAGACTACTGGTGGACTGAATGGAAACCCAGCTACTGGTGGACTGAATGGAAACCTAGCTACTGGTGGACTGAATGGAAACCTAGCTACTGGTGGACTGAATGGAAACCTAGATACTGGTGGACTGAATGGAAACCCAGCTACTGGTGGACTGAATGGAAACCCAGCTACTGGTGGACTGAATGGAATCCTAGATACTGGTGGACTGAATAGAAACCTAGCTACTGGTGGACTGAATGGAAACCTAGCTACTGGTGGACTGAATGGAAACCTAGCTACTGGTGGACTGAATGGAAACCTAGCTACTGGTGGACTGAATGGAAACCTAGATACTATTGGACTGAATGGAAACCTAGCTACTGGTGGACTGAATGGAAACCTAGCTACTGGTGGACTGAATGGAAACCTAGCTACTGGTGGACTGAATGGAAAACTAGCTACTGGTGGACTGAATGGAAACCTAGCTACTGGTGGACTGAATGGAAACCCAGCTACTGGTGGACTGAATGGAAACCCAGCTACTGGTGGACTGAATGGAAACCTAGCTACTGGCGGACTGAATGGAAACCTAGATACTGGCGGACTGAACGGAAACCTAGCTACTGGTGGACTGAATGGAAACCTAGCTACTGGTGGACTGAATGGAAACCTAGCTACTGGTGGACTGAATGGAAACCAGCTACTGGTGGACTGAATGGACTACTGGTGGACTGAATTAAAACCCAGCTACTGGTGGACTGAATGGAAACCTAGCTACTGGTGGACTGAATGGAAACCTATTTACTGGTGGACTGAATAGAAACCTAGCTACTGGTGGACTGAATGGAAACCTAGCTACTGGTGGACTGAATAGAAACCTAGCTACTGGTGGACTGAATGGAAACCTAGCTACTGGTGGACTGAATGGAAACCTAGCTACTGGTGGACTGAATGGAAACCTAGCTACTGGTGGACTGAATGGAAACCTAGCTACTGGTGGACTGAATGGAAACCTAGCTACTGGTGGACTGAATGGAAACCTAGCTACTGGTGGACTGAATGGAAACCTAGCTACTGGTGGACTGAATGGAAACCTAGCTACTGGTGGACTGAATGGAAACCTAGCTACTGGTGGACTGAATAGACTACTAGTGGACTGAATGGAAACCTAGCTACTGGTGGACTGAATGGAAACCTAGCTACTGGTGGACTGAATGGAAACCTAGCTACTGGTGGACTGAATGGAAACCAGCTACTGGTGGACTGAATGGACTACTGGTGGACTGAATGGAAACCTAGCTACTGGTGGACTGAATGGAAACCTAGCTACTGGTGGACTGAATAGACTACTAGTGGACTGAATGGAAACCTAGCTACTGGTGGACTGAATGGAAACCTAGCTACTGGTGGACTGAATGGAAACCTAGCTACTGGTGGACTGAATGGAAACCAGCTACTGGTGGACTGAATGGACTACTGGTGGACTGAATGGAAACCTAGCTACTGGTGGACTGAATAGACTACTAGTGGACTGAATGGAAACCTAGCTACTGGTGGACTGAATGGAAACCTAGCTACTGGTGGACTGAATGGAAACCTAGCTACTGGTGGACTGTGGGCTACACACAGAGGGTTAACTACATCACTACACTGTACAGAGGACTGGCTACACAGAGAGTGAGAGAAATAACCAAACAAGTCTCTTGCTGGTGCACAGTTGAACTAAAGGGCATCTAGAACTACTACTAAAAGGTGTCTACATGTTTTGTAGATTTTTCCCAGACATCAAAAGTGGTATCCTGTTGTGGTTTTAAGTAGACTTTAAACATCCAATTTTGTTTTACTGTTAAAAACAGTGTGACTTTGAGAGGGGAAACTTGTTCTGATGTTGCTTCCACTTTCTGAAAGTGGAAGCAACCTTTTAGTTCAGTTGTACATGCCCTTTAGTTCAACTGTGAACCAGCAAGAGACTTGTTTAGTGGACCAACAGCTGTTGCACATCTGCACATCTGAGTTTACACCTCTCTCTCTCTCTCTCTCTCCCTCTCTGTCTCTCCTCTCTCTCTCTCTCTCTGTATCTCTCTCTCTCACACACACACACTCCTCTATTTTTCTTGGCTTTTCTCAAGCTAAACAAACCAAAGACTTTGCACTGAAGTCTTAAAACACACACACGCACGCACGCACGCACACACACACACACCGCTCCTGATCTTGAGACTGTCCCTTTGCCCCTGTTGAACTGTTCAACATCGCCACCAGACACCAGACCGGACCCTGGGTACACAACTGAACTATAGATAGATAGAGAGGAGAGGAGAGGAGAGGAGAGGAGAGGAGAGGAGAGGAGAGGAGAGGAGAGGAGAGGAGAGGAGAGGAGAGGAGAGGAGAGGAGAGGAGAGGAGAGGAGAGGAGAGGAGAGGAGAGGAGAGGAGAGGAGAGGAGAGGAGAAGAGAGAGAGAGAGAGAGAGAGAGAGAGACTTACTTACTTACTTACTTGTGGAGGGCTCGTGGTAACTGCTGGAGAGGAATGAGTGGAGCCAACACATGGTTTCAAGGTGTTTGATGCCATTCCATTCGCTCCGTTCCAGCCATTATTATGAGCCGTCCTCCCCTCAGCAACCTCTACTGACCTCTGTGTGTCTGTGTGTGTGTCCCGCTGACCATATCGTTTTAGTGTCTGTGATTTTCTTGCCAAGACATATTCTCATAGCACTACACCAGGTGACTCTAGTGTTCGTGTGTGTGTACTCTAGTCTCCTCTAGGGTGGTGGGTCTAACCGCCTCATGAAGAGACACCCTGTCTCTATGTCTTGGAACGTGTTTAAAAAATATCTCTTGTAGATGAATAGGTTGATACAGTTTTATTGGATTTGAAATCCTGATCTCACTGTGGTGAATCTCTCACCAACTGAACATCTACCTGAAAATGTATTTTTATTTTTATTTTACCTTTATTTAACCAGGCAAGTCAGTTAAGAACAAATTCTTATTTTCAATGACGGCCTGGGAACAGTGGGGTTAACTGCCTGTTCAGGGGCAGAACGACAGATTTGTACCTTGTCAGCTCGGGGGTTTGAACTCGCAACCTTCCGGTTACTAGTCCAACGCTCTAACCACTAGGCTACCCTGCCGCCCCCAAAAAAATCTGAAAATCTAAAATCTAATTTGATCAAAAGTAGTTAAAAAAAGAAAGAAGTTCTTCATCTCAATTGCAGTTCCTTGTTTCTTTGCAACGTCTCTTCTTCGCTTCCATTTTCAAAACCCCTGAATAAGAAGATCACAGTATTTTAATGTAATAATGGAACCTAGGCAAGTCAGTTAAGAACAAATTCTTGTTTACAATGACAGCCTACCCCCGGACAACGCTGGGCCAATTGTGCATCACCACCCTGTGGGACTCAGCCGGATCACAGCCGCAAATGATACAGCCTAGAATCGAACCAGGGACTGTAGTGACGCCTCTTTTCGCTGAGATGCAGTGCCTTTGGACCCCCTGCCCCACTTGGGAGCCCTCTGTTCATCACCTCTGATCTTCTACTCCAATGGGTTTTGAGATGGCGGCTAAGAGAGAGAATGCGAGGAAACGAAATTGAGATTTTCCAATTTACAAAACGACGAGTGTGGCGCCATCTATCGGTCAAACCGGAGAAGTGTCGCTGTCAAATTAAATGCAGCCTGTAGTTCCAGCGCTGGCCACTAGGTGGGAGTGTTTACCATATCTGTGGACCGGCCTCCTGACGTGGCAGCTGGGTTTCAGTCCTCAAATGTCTGTTTATGACAACAGTTGTAATCTGACTCATTACCTTAATAAGTGTTCATAAGATGTAGAGGGTTAGAGTGTCGAGGGTTAGAGTGTAGAGGGTTAGAGTGTAGAGGGTTAGAGTGTAGAGGGTTAGAGTGTAGAGGGTTAGAGTGTAGAGGGTTAGAGTGCAGAGGGTTAGAGTGCAGAGGGTTAGAGTGTAGAGGGTTAGAGTGCAGAGGGTTAGAGTGTAGAGGGTTAGAGTGCAGAGGGTTAGAGTGCAGAGGGTTAGAGTGCAGAGGGTTAGAGTGCAGAGGGTTAGAGTGCAGAGGGTTAGAGAGTAGAGGGTTAGAGTGTAGGGGGGTTAGAGTGGTCACATACCTCTTTACCTCCACCTACAGTCACATACCTCCGCCTACAGTCACATACCTCCACCTACAGTCCCATACCTCTTTACCTCCACCTACAGTCACATACCTCTTTACCTCCACCTACAGTTACATACCTCTATACCTCCACCTACAGTCCCATACCTCCACCTACAGTCCCATACCTCTTTACCTCCACCTACAGTCACATACCTCTTTACCTCCACCTACAGTCACATACCTCCACCTACAGTCACATACCTCTTTACCTCCACCTACAGTCACATACCTCCGCCTACAGTCACATACCTCCACCTACAGTCCCATACCTCTATACCTCCACCTACAGTCACATACCTCTTTACCTCCACCTACAGTCACATACCTCCGCCTACAGTCACATACCTCTTTACCTCCACCTACAGTCCCATACCTCTTTACCTCCACCTACAGTCACATACCTCTTTACCTCCACCTACAGTCACATACCTCTTTACCTCCACCTACAGTCCCATACCTCTTTACCTCCACCTACAGTCCCATACCTCTATACCTCCACCTACAGTCACATACCTCTTTACCTCCACTTACAGTCCCATACCTCTCTACCTCCACCTACAGTCACATACCTCTTTACCTCCACCTACAGTCCCATACCTCTTTACCTCCACTTACAGTCCCATACCTCTCTACCTCCACCTACAGTCACATACCTCTTTACCTCCACCTACAGTCACATACCTCCACCTACAGTCACATACCTCTATACCTCCACCTACAGTCACATACCTCCACCTACAGTCACATACCTCTATACCTCCACCTACAGTCACATACCTCCACCTACAGTCACATACCTCTTTACCTCCACCTACAGTCACATACCTCCACCTACAGTCACATACCTCCACCTACAGTCACATACCTCCACCTACAGTCACATACCTCTATACCTCCACCTACAGTCACATACCTCCACCTACAGTCACATACCTCCACCTACAGTCACATACCTCTATACCTCCACCTACAGTCACATACCTCTATACCTCCGCCTACAGTCACATACCTCTATACCTCCACCTACAGTCACATACCTCTTTACCTCCACCTACAGTCACATACCTCCACCTACAGTCACATACCTCTATACCTCCACCTACAGTCACATACCTCTATACCTCCACCTACAGTCACATACCTCCACCTACAGTCACATACCTCTATACCTCCACCTACAGTCACATACCTCCACCTACAGTCACATACCTCTATACCTCCACCTACAGTCACATACCTCCACCTACAGTCACATACCTCTTTACCTCCACCCACAGTCACATACCTCCACCTACAGTCACATACCTCCACCTACAGTCACATACCTCCACCTACAGTCACATACCTCTATACCTCCACCTACAGTCACATACCTCCACCTACAGTCACATACCTCCACCTACAGTCACATACCTCCACCTACAGTCACATACCTCCACCTACAGTCACATACCTCTATACCTCCACCTACAGTCACATACCTCTATACCTCCGCCTACAGTCACATACCTCTATACCTCCACCTACAGTCACATACCTCTTTACCTCCACCTACAGTCACATACCTCTTTACCTCCACCTACAGTCCCATACCTCTTTACCTCCACCTACAGTCACATACCTCTATACCTCCACCTACAGTCACATACCTCTATACCTCCACCTACAGTCACATACCTCTTTACCTCCACCTACAGTCACATACCTCTTTACCTCCACCTACAGTCCCATACCTCTTTACCTCCACCTACAGTCACATACCTCTTTACCTCCACCTACAGTCACATACCTCTATACCTCCACCTACAGTCACATACCTCCGCCTACAGTCACATACCTCTATACCTCCACCTACAGTCACATACCTCTTTACCTCCACCTACAGTCACATACCTCTTTACCTCCACCTACAGTCACATACCTCTTTACCTCCACCTGCAGTCACATACCTCTATACCTCCACCTACAGTCCCATACCTCCACCTACAGTCACATACCTCCAACTACAGTCACATACCTCTTTACCTCCACCTACAGTCACATACCTCTTTACCTCCACCTACAGTCCCATACCTCCACCTACAGTCACATACCTCTTTACCTCCACCTACAGTCCCATACCTCCACCTACAGTCACATACCTCTTTACCTCCACCTACATTCACATACCTCCACCTACAGTCCCATACCTCTTTACCTCCACCTAAAGTCCCATTCCTCTATACCTCCACCTACAGTCACATACCTCCACCTACAGTCCCATACCTCTTTACCTCCACCTACAGTCACATACCTCCAACTACAGTCACATACCTCCACCTACAGTCACATACCTCTATACCTCCACCTACAGTCACATACCTCCACCTACAGTCACATACCTCCACCTACAGTCCCATACCTCTTTACCTCCACCTACAGTCACATACCTCTTTACCTCCACCTACAGTCCCATACCTCCACCTACAGTCACATACCTCTTTACCTCCACCTACAGTCCCATACCTCCACCTACAGTCACATACCTCTTTACCTCCACCTACATTCACATACCTCCACCTACAGTCCCATACCTCTTTACCTCCACCTAAAGTCCCATTCCTCTATACCTCCACCTACAGTCACATACCTCCACCTACAGTCCCATACCTCTTTACCTCCACCTACAGTCACATACCTCCAACTACAGTCACATACCTCCACCTACAGTCACATACCTCTATACCTCCACCTACAGTCACATACCTCCACCTACAGTCACATACCTCCACCTACAGTCCCATACCTCTTTACCTCCACCTACAGTCACATACCTCCACCTACAGTCACATACCTCCACCTACAGTCACATACCTCCAACTACAGTCCCATACCTCTTTACTTCCACCTACAGTCACATACCTTTATACCTCCACCTACAGTCACATACCTCTTTACCTCCACCTACAGTCACATACCTCTTTACCTCCACCTACAGTCACATACCTCCAACTACAGTCCCATACCTCTTTACCTCCACCTACAGTCCCATACCTCTTTACCTCCACCTACAGTCACATACCTCCACCTACAGTCCCATACCTCTATACCTCCACCTACAGTCACATACCTCTTTACCTCCACCTACAGTCACATACCTCTTTACCTCCACCTACAGTCCCATACCTCTTTACCTCCAACTACAGTCACATACCTCTTTACCTCCACCTACAGTCCCATACCTCTTTACCTCCACCTACAGTCCCATACCTCTTTACCTCCACCTACAGTCCCATACCTCTATACCTCCACCTACAGTCACATACCTCTTTACCTCCACCTACAGTCACATACCTCTTTACCTCCACCTACAGTCACATACCTCTTTACCTCCACCTACAGTCACATACCTCTATACCTCCACCTACAGTCCCATACCTCTTTACCTCCACCTACAGTCCCATACCTCTATACCTCCACCTACAGTCCCATACCTCTTTACCTCCACCTACAGTCACATACCTCTTTACCTCCACCTACAGTCACATACCTCTTTACCTCCACCTACAGTCACATACCTCTTTACCTCCACCTACAGTCACAAACCTCCACCTACAGTCACATACCTCTTTACCTCCACCTACAGTCACATACCTCTTTACCTCCACCTACAGTCACATACCTCTATACCTCCACCTACAGTCCCTTACCTCCACCTACAGTCACATACCTCTTTACCTCCACCTACAGTCACATACCTCCACCTACAGTCACATACCTCTTACCTCCACCTACATTCACATACCTCTATACCTCCACCTACAGTCACATACCTCCACCTACAGTCACATACCTCTTTACCTCCACCTACAGTCACATACCTCTATACCTCCACCTACAGTCACATACCTCTATACCTCCACCTACAGTCCCATACCTCTTTACCTCCACCTACAGTCACATACCTCTTTACCTCCACCTACAGTCTCATACCTCCACCTACAGTCACATACCTCTTTACCTCCACCTACAGTCCCTTACCTCCACCTACAGTCACATACCTCCACCTACAGTCACATACCTCTTACCTCCACCTACAGTCACATACCTCTTTACCTCCACCTACAGTCACATACCTCCACCTACAGTCACATACCTCTTACCTCCACCTACATTCACATACCTCCACCTACAGTCCCATACCTCTTTACCTCCACCTAAAGTCCCATTCCTCTATACCTCCACCTACAGTCACATACCTCTTTACCTCCACCTACAGTCCCATTCCACTATACCTCCACCTACAGTCACATACCTCCAACTACAGTCACATACCTCTTTACTTCCACCTACAGTCCCATTCCTCTATACCTCCACCTACAGTCACATACCTCTTTACCTCCACCTAAAGTCCCATTCCTCTATACCTCCACCTACAGTCACATACCTCTTTACCTCCACCTACAGTCCCATTCCTCTATACCTCCACCTACAGTCACATACCTCCACCTACAGTCCCATACCTCTTTACCTCCACCTACAGTCACATACCTCCACCTACAGTCACATACCTCCACCTACAGTCACATACCTCCAACTACAGTCCCATACCTCTTTACTTCCACCTACAGTCACATACCTTTATACCTCCACCTACAGTCACATACCTCTTTACCTCCACCTACAGTCACATACCTCTTTACCTCCACCTACAGTCACATACCTCCAACTACAGTCCCATACCTCTTTACCTCCACCTACAGTCCCATACCTCTTTACCTCCACCTACAGTCACATACCTCCACCTACAGTCCCATACCTCTATACCTCCACCTACAGTCACATACCTCTTTACCTCCACCTACAGTCACATACCTCTTTACCTCCACCTACAGTCCCATACCTCTTTACCTCCAACTACAGTCACATACCTCTTTACCTCCACCTACAGTCCCATACCTCTTTACCTCCACCTACAGTCCCATACCTCTTTACCTCCACCTACAGTCCCATACCTCTATACCTCCACCTACAGTCACATACCTCTTTACCTCCACCTACAGTCACATACCTCTTTACCTCCACCTACAGTCACATACCTCTTTACCTCCACCTACAGTCACATACCTCTATACCTCCACCTACAGTCCCATACCTCTTTACCTCCACCTACAGTCCCATACCTCTATACCTCCACCTACAGTCCCATACCTCTTTACCTCCACCTACAGTCACATACCTCTTTACCTCCACCTACAGTCACATACCTCTTTACCTCCACCTACAGTCACATACCTCTTTACCTCCACCTACAGTCACAAACCTCCACCTACAGTCACATACCTCTTTACCTCCACCTACAGTCACATACCTCTTTACCTCCACCTACAGTCACATACCTCTATACCTCCACCTACAGTCCCTTACCTCCACCTACAGTCACATACCTCTTTACCTCCACCTACAGTCACATACCTCCACCTACAGTCACATACCTCTTACCTCCACCTACATTCACATACCTCTATACCTCCACCTACAGTCACATACCTCCACCTACAGTCACATACCTCTTTACCTCCACCTACAGTCACATACCTCTATACCTCCACCTACAGTCACATACCTCTATACCTCCACCTACAGTCCCATACCTCTTTACCTCCACCTACAGTCACATACCTCTTTACCTCCACCTACAGTCTCATACCTCCACCTACAGTCACATACCTCTTTACCTCCACCTACAGTCCCTTACCTCCACCTACAGTCACATACCTCCACCTACAGTCACATACCTCTTACCTCCACCTACAGTCACATACCTCTTTACCTCCACCTACAGTCACATACCTCCACCTACAGTCACATACCTCTTACCTCCACCTACATTCACATACCTCCACCTACAGTCCCATACCTCTTTACCTCCACCTAAAGTCCCATTCCTCTATACCTCCACCTACAGTCACATACCTCTTTACCTCCACCTACAGTCCCATTCCACTATACCTCCACCTACAGTCACATACCTCCAACTACAGTCACATACCTCTTTACTTCCACCTACAGTCCCATTCCTCTATACCTCCACCTACAGTCACATACCTCTTTACCTCCACCTAAAGTCCCATTCCTCTATACCTCCACCTACAGTCACATACCTCTTTACCTCCACCTACAGTCCCATTCCTCTATACCTCCACCTACAGTCACATACCTCCACCTACAGTCCCATTCCTCTATACCTCCACCTACAGTCACATACCTCCAACTACAGTCACATACCTCTTTACCTCCACCTACAGTCACATACCTCTTTACCTCCACCTACAGTCACATACCTCTTTACCTCCACCTACAGTCCCATACCTCTATACCTCCACCTACAGTCACATACCTCCACCTACAGTCACATACCTCTTTACCTCCACCTACAGTCCCATACCTCTATACCTCCACCTACAGTCACATACCTCCACCTACAGTCACATACCTCTTTACCTCCACCTACAGTCACATACCTCTCTACCTCCACCTACAGTCCCATACCTCTTTACCTCCACCTACAGTCACATACCTCTATACCTCCACCTACAGTCCCATACCTCCACCTACAGTCCCTTACCTCCACCTACAGTCCCATACCTCTTTACCTCCACCTACAGTCACATACCTCTTTACCTCCACCTACAGTCACATACCTCTTTACCTCCACCTACAGTCACATACCTCTTTACCTCCACCTACAGTCCCATACCTCTTTACCTCCACCTACAGTCACATACCTCTTTACCTCCACCTACAGTCCCATTCCTCTATACCTCCACCTACAGTCACATACCTCTATACCTCCAGCTACAGTCCCATACCTCTTTACCTCCACCTACAGTCACATACCTCCACCTACAGTCACATACCTCCACCTACAGTCCCATACCTCTTTACCTCCACCTACAGTCCCATACCTCTTTACCTCCACCTACAGTCCCATACCTCTTTACCTCCACATACAGTCACATACCTCTATACCTCCACCTACAGTCCCATACCTCTATACCTCCACCTACAGTCCCATACCTCTTTACCTCCACCTACAGTCACATACCTCTTTACCTCCACCTACAGTCCCATACCTCTATACCTCCACCTACAGTCACATACCTCTTTACCTCCACCTACAGTCTCATACCTCTTTACCTCCACCTACAGTCCCATACCTCTATACCTCCACCTACAGTCCCATACCTCTATACCTCCACCTACAGTCCCATACCTCTTTACCTCCACCTACAGTCCCATACCTCCAACTACAGTCACATACCTCCACCTACAGTCACATACCTCTATACCTCCACCTACAGTCACATACCTCCACCTAGAGTCCCATACCTCTTTACCTCCACCTAAAGTCCCATACCTCTTTACCTCCACCTACAGTCACATACCTCCAACTACAGTCACATACCTCCACCTACAGTCACATACCTCTATACCTCCACCTACAGTCACATACCTCCACCTACAGTCCCATACCTCTTTACCTCCACCTACAGTCACACACCTCCACCTACAGTCACATACCTCCACCTACAGTCCCATTCCTCTATACCTCCACCTACAGTCACATACCTCCAACTACAGTCCCATACCTCTTTACTTCCACCTACAGTCACATACCTCTATACCGCCACCTACATTCACATACCTCTTTACCTCCACCTACAGTCACATACCTCTTTACCTCCACCTACAGTCCCATACCTCCAACTACAGTCACATACCTCCACCTACAGTCACATACCTCTATACCTCCACCTACAGTCACATACCTCCACCTACAGTCCCATACCTCATTACCTCCACCTAAAGTCCCATACCTCTTTACCTCCACCTACAGTCACATACCTCCAACTACAGTCACATACCTCCACCTACAGTCACATACCTCTATACCTCCACCTACAGTCACATACCTCCACCTACAGTCACATACCTCCACCTACAGTCCCATACCTCTTTACCTCCACCTACAGTCACATACCTCCACCTACAGTCACATACCTCCACCTACAGTCACATACCTCCACCTACAGTCACATTCCTCTATACCTCCACCTACAGTCACATACCTCCAACTACAGTCCCATACCTCTTTACCTCCACCTACAGTCACATACCTCTTTACCTCCACCTACAGTCACATACCTCTTTACCTCCACCTACAGTCACATACCTCTTTACCTCCACCTACAGTCACATACCTCCACCTACAGTCCCATACCTCTTTACCTCCACCTACAGTCACATACCTCTTTACCTCCACCTACAGTCACATACCTCTTTACCTCCACCTACAGTCCCATACCTCTTTACCTCCAACTACAGTCACATACCTCTTTACCTCCACCTACAGTCCCATACCTCTTTACCTCCACCTACAGTCCCATACCTCTTTACCTCCACCTACAGTCCCATACCTCTATACCTCCACCTACAGTCACATACCTCTTTACCTCCACCTACAGTCACATACCTCTTTACCTCCACCTACAGTCACATACCTCTTTACCTCCACCTACAGTCACATACCTCTTTACCTCCACCTACAGTCACATACCTCTTTACCTCCACCTACAGTCACATACCTCTTTACCTCCACCTACAGTCACATACCTCTATACCTCCACCTACAGTCCCATACCTCTTTACCTCCACCTACAGTCCCATACCTCTATACCTCCACCTACAGTCCCATACCTCTTTACCTCCACCTACAGTCACATACCTCTTTACCTCCACCTACAGTCACATACCTCTTTACCTCCACCTACAGTCACATACCTCTTTACCTCCACCTACAGTCACATACCTCTTTACCTCCACCTACAGTCACATACCTCTTTACCTCCACCTACAGTCACATACCTCCACCTACAGTCACATACCTCTTTACCTCCACCTACAGTCACATACCTCTTTACCTCCACCTACAGTCACATACCTCTATACCTCCACCTACAGTCCCTTACCTCCACCTACAGTCAAATACCTCTTTACCTCCACCTACAGTCACATACCTCCACCTACAGTCACATACCTCTTACCTCCACCTACAGTCACATACCTCTATACCTCCACCTACAGTCACATACCTCCACCTACAGTCACATACCTCTTTACCTCCACCTACAGTCACATACCTCTATACCTCCACCTACAGTCACATACCTCTATACCGCCACCTACAGTCACATACCTCTTTACCTCCACCTACAGTCACATACCTCTTTACCTCCACCTACAGTCCCATACCTCCAACTACAGTCACATACCTCCACCTACAGTCACATACCTCTATACCTCCACCTACAGTCACATACCTCCACCTACAGTCCCATACCTCTTTACCTCCACCTAAAGTCCCATACCTCTTTACCTCCACCTACAGTCACATACCTCCAACTACAGTCACATACCTCCACCTACAGTCACATACCTCTATACCTCCACCTACAGTCACATACCTCCACCTACAGTCACATACCTCCACCTACAGTCCCATACCTCTTTACCTCCACCTACAGTCACATACCTCCACCTACAGTCACATACCTCCACCTACAGTCACATACCTCCACCTACAGTCCCATTCCTCTATACCTCCACCTACAGTCACATACCTCCAACTACAGTCCCATACCTCTTTACTTCCACCTACAGTCACATACCTCTATACCGCCACCTACAGTCACATACCTCTTTACCTCCACCTACAGTCACATACCTCTTTACCTCCACCTACAGTCACATACCTCCAACTACAGTCCCATACCTCTTTTCCTCCACCTACAGTCCCATACCTCTTTACCTCCACCTACAGTCACATACCTCCACCTACAGTCCCATACCTCTATACCTCCACCTACAGTCACATACCTCTTTAGCTCCACCTACAGTCACATACCTCTTTACCTCCACCTACAGTCCCATACCTCTTTACCTCCAACTACAGTCACATACCTCTTTACCTCCACCTACAGTCCCATACCTCTTTACCTCCACCTACAGTCCCATACCTCTATACCTCCACCTACAGTCACATACCTCTTTACCTCCACCTACAGTCACATACCTCTTTACCTCCACCTACAGTCACATACCTCTTTACCTCCACCTACAGTCACATACCTCTTTACCTCCACCTACAGTCACATACCTCTTTACCTCCACCTACAGTCACATACCTCTTTACCTCCACCTACAGTCACATACCTCTTTACCTCCACCTACAGTCACATACCTCCACCTACAGTCACATACCTCTTTACCTCCACCTACAGTCACATACCTCTTTACCTCCACCTACAGTCACATACCTCTATACCTCCACCTACAGTCCCTTACCTCCACCTACAGTCACATACCTCTTTACCTCCACCTACAGTCACATACCTCCACCTACAGTCACATACCTCTTACCTCCACCTACAGTCACATACCTCTATACCTCCACCTACAGTCACATACCTCCACCTACAGTCACATACCTCTTTACCTCCACCTACAGTCACATACCTCTATACCTCCACCTACAGTCCCTTACCTCCACCTACAGTCACATACCTCTTTACCTCCACCTACAGTCACATACCTCCACCTACAGTCACATACCTCTTACCTCCACCTACAGTCACATACCTCTATACCTCCACCTACAGTCACATACCTCCACCTACAGTCCCATACCTCTTTTCCTCCACCTACAGTCCCATACCTCTTTACCTCCACCTACAGTCACATACCTCCACCTACAGTCCCATACCTCTATACCTCCACCTACAGTCACATACCTCTTTACCTCCACCTACAGTCACATACCTCTTTACCTCCACCTACAGTCCCATACCTCCTTACCTCCAACTACAGTCACATACCTCTTTACCTCCACCTACAGTCCCATACCTCTTTACCTCCACCTACAGTCCCATACCTCTTTACCTCCACCTACAGTCCCATACCTCTATACCTCCACCTACAGTCACATACCTCTTTACCTCCACCTACAGTCACATACCTCTTTACCTCCACCTACAGTCACATACCTCTTTACCTCCACCTACAGTCACATACCTCTATACCTCCACCTACAGTCCCATACCTCTTTACCTCCACCTACAGTCCCATACCTCTATACCTCCACCTACAGTCCCATACCTCTTTACCTCCACCTACAGTCACATACCTCTTTACCTCCACCTACAGTCACATACCTCTTTACCTCCACCTACAGTCACATACCTCTTTACCTCCACCTACAGTCACATACCTCTTTACCTCCACCTACAGTCACATACCTCTTTACCTCCACCTACAGTCACATACCTCTTTACCTCCACCTACAGTCACATACCTCCACCTACAGTCACATACCTCTTTACCTCCACCTACAGTCACATACCTCTTTACCTCCACCTACAGTCACATACCTCTATACCTCCACCTACAGTCCCTTACCTCCACCTACAGTCACATACCTCTTTACCTCCACCTACAGTCACATACCTCCACCTACAGTCACATACCTCTTACCTCCACCTACAGTCACATACCTCTATACCTCCACCTACAGTCACATACCTCCACCTACAGTCACATACCTCTTTACCTCCACCTACAGTCACATACCTCTATACCTCCACCTACAGTCACATACCTCTATACCTCCACCTACAGTCACATACCTCTATACCGCCACCTACAGTCACATACCTCTTTACCTCCACCTACAGTCACATACCTCTTTACCTCCACCTACAGTCCCATACCTCCAACTACAGTCACATACCTCCACCTACAGTCACATACCTCTATACCTCCACCTACAGTCACATACCTCCACCTACAGTCCCATACCTCTTTACCTCCACCTAAAGTCCCATACCTCTTTACCTCCACCTACAGTCACATACCTCCAACTACAGTCACATACCTCCACCTACAGTCACATACCTCTATACCTCCACCTACAGTCACATACCTCCACCTACAGTCACATACCTCCACCTACAGTCCCATACCTCTTTACCTCCACCTACAGTCACATACCTCCACCTACAGTCACATACCTCCACCTACAGTCCCATTCCTCTATACCTCCACCTACAGTCACATACCTCCAACTACAGTCACATACCTCTTTACTTCCACCTACAGTCACATACCTCTATACCGCCACCTACAGTCACATACCTCTTTACCTCCACCTACAGTCACATACCTCTTTACCTCCACCTACAGTCACATACCTCCAACTACAGTCCCATACCTCTTTTCCTCCACCTACAGTCCCATACCTCTTTACCTCCACCTACAGTCACATACCTCTTTACCTCCACCTACAGTCCCATACCTCTATACCTCCACCTACAGTCACATACCTCTTTACCTCCACCTACAGTCACATACCTCTTTACCTCCACCTACAGTCCCATACCTCTTTACCTCCAACTATAGTCACATACCTCTTTACCTCCACCTACAGTCCCATACCTCTTTACCTCCACCTACAGTCCCATACCTCTTTACCTCCACCTACAGTCCCATACCTCTATACCTCCACCTACAGTCACATACCTCTTTACCTCCACCTACAGTCACATACCTCTTTACCTCCACCTACAGTCACATATCTCTTTACCTCCACCTACAGTCACATACCTCTATACCTCCACCTACAGTCCCATACCTCTTTACCTCCACCTACAGTCCCATACCTCTATACCTCCACCTACAGTCCCATACCTCTTTACCTCCACCTACAGTCACATACCTCTTTACCTCCACCTACAGTCACATACCTCTTTACCTCCACCTACAGTCACATACCTCTTTACCTCCACCTACAGTCACATACCTCTTTACCTCCACCTACAGTCACATACCTCTTTACCTCCACCTACAGTCACATACCTCTTTACCTCCACCTACAGTCACATACCTCCACCTACAGTCACATACCTCTTTACCTCCACCTACAGTCACATACCTCTTTACCTCCACCTACAGTCACATACCTCTATACCTCCACCTACAGTCCCTTACCTCCACCTACAGTCACATACCTCTTTACCTCCACCTACAGTCACATACCTCCACCTACAGTCACATACCTCTTACCTCCACCTACAGTCACATACCTCTATACCTCCACCTACAGTCACATACCTCCACCTACAGTCACATACCTCTTTACCTCCACCTACAGTCACATACCTCTATACCTCCACCTACAGTCACATACCTCTATACCTCCACCTACAGTCCCATACCTCTTTACCTCCACCTACAGTCACATACCTCTTTACCTCCACCTACAGTCACATACCTCTTTACCTCCACCTACAGTCACATACCTCTTTACCTCCACCTACAGTCACATACCTCTTTACCTCCACCTACAGTCACATACCTCTTTACCTCCACCTACAGTCACATACCTCCACCTACAGTCACATACCTCTTTACCTCCACCTACAGTCACATACCTCTTTACCTCCACCTACAGTCACATACCTCTATACCTCCACCTACAGTCCCTTACCTCCACCTACAGTCACATACCTCTTTACCTCCACCTACAGTCACATACCTCCACCTACAGTCACATACCTCTTACCTCCACCTACAGTCACATACCTCTATACCTCCACCTACAGTCACATACCTCCACCTACAGTCACATACCTCTTTACCTCCACCTACAGTCACATACCTCTATACCTCCACCTACAGTCACATACCTCTATACCTCCACCTACAGTCCCATACCTCTTTACCTCCACCTACAGTCACATACCTCTTTACCTCCACCTACAGTCTCATACCTCCACCTACAGTCACATACCTCTTTACCTCCACCTACAGTCCCTTACCTCCACCTACAGTCACATACCTCTTTACCTCCACCTACAGTCACATACCTCCACCTACAGTCACATACCTCTTACCTCCACCTACAGTCACATACCTCTTTACCTCCACCTACAGTCACATACCTCCACCTACAGTCACATACCTCTTACCTCCACCTACATTCACATACCTCCACCTACAGTCCCATACCTCTTTACCTCCACCTAAAGTCCCATTCCTCTATACCTCCACCTACAGTCACATACCTCTTTACCTCCACCTACAGTCCCATTCCTCTATACCTCCACCTACAGTCACATACCTCCAACTACAGTCACATACCTCTTTACTTCCACCTACAGTCCCATTCCTCTATACCTCCACCTACAGTCACATACCTCTTTACCTCCACCTAAAGTCCCATTCCTCTATACCTCCACCTACAGTCACATACCTCTTTACCTCCACCTACAGTCCCATTCCTCTATACCTCCACCTACAGTCACATACCTCCACCTACAGTCCCATTCCTCTATACCTCCACCTACAGTCACATACCTCCAACTACAGTCACATACCTCTTTACCTCCACCTACAGTCACATACCTCTTTACCTCCACCTACAGTCACATACCTCTTTACCTCCACCTACAGTCCCATACCTCTATACCTCCACCTACAGTCACATACCTCCACCTACAGTCACATACCTCTTTACCTCCACCTACAGTCCCATACCTCTATACCTCCACCTACAGTCACATACCTCCACCTACAGTCACATACCTCTTTACTTCCACCTACAGTCACATACCTCTCTACCTCCACCTACAGTCCCATACCTCTTTACCTCCACCTACAGTCACATACCTCTATACCTCCACCTACAGTCCCATACCTCCACCTACAGTCCCTTACCTCCACCTACAGTCCCATACCTCTTTACCTCCACCTACAGTCACATACCTCTTTACCTCCACCTACAGTCACATACCTCTTTACCTCCACCTACAGTCACATACCTCTTTACCTCCACCTACAGTCACATACCTCTTTACCTCCACCTACAGTCCCATACCTCTTTACCTCCACCTACAGTCACATACCTCTTTACCTCCACCTACAGTCCCATTCCTCTATACCTCCACCTACAGTCACATACCTCTATACCACCAGCTACAGTCCCATACCTCTTTACCTCCACCTACAGTCACATACCTCCACCTACAGTCACATACCTCCACCTACAGTCCCATACCTCTTTACCTCCACCTACAGTCCCATACCTCTTTACCTCCACCTACAGTCCCATACCTCTTTACCTCCACCTACAGTCACATACCTCTATACCTCCACCTACAGTCCCATACCTCTATACCTCCACCTACAGTCCCATACCTCTTTACCTCCACCTACAGTCACATACCTCTTTACCTCCACCTACAGTCCCATACCTCTATACCTCCACCTACAGTCACATACCTCTCTACCTCCACCTACAGTCTCATACCTCTTTACCTCCACCTACAGTCCCATACCTCTATACCTCCACCTACAGTCCCATACCTCTATACCTCCACCTACAGTCCCATACCTCTTTACCTCCACCTACAGTCCCATACCTCCACCTACAGTCACATACCTCTATACCTCCACCTACAGTCCCTTACCTCCACCTACAGTCCCTTACCTCCACCTACAGTCACATACCTCCACCTACAGTCACATACCTCCACCTACAGTCACATACCTCCACCTACAGTCACATACCTCCACCTACAGTCACATACCTCTTTACCTCCACCTACAGTCCCATACCTCTTTACCTCCACCTACAGTCACATACCTCTTTACCTCCACCTACAGTCACATACCTCTATACCTCCACCTACAGTCCCTTACCTCCACCTACAGTCACATACCTCTTTACCTCCACCTACAGTCACATACCTCCACCTACAGTCACATACCTCCACCTACAGTCACATACCTCCACCTACAGTCACATACCTCCACCTACAGTCACATACCTCTTTACCTCCACCTACAGTCCCATACCTCTTTACCTCCACCTACAGTCACATACCTCTTTACCTCCACCTACAGTCACATACCTCTATACCTCCACCTACAGTCCCTTACCTCCACCTACAGTCACATACCTCTTTACCTCCACCTACAGTCACATACCTCCACCTACAGTCACATACCTCCACCTACAGTCACATACCTCTTTACCTCCACCTACAGTCACATACCTCTTTACCTCCACCTACAGTCACATACCTCTTTACCTCCACCTACAGTCACATACCTCCACCTACAGTCCCATTCCTCTATACCTCCACCTACAGTCACATACCTCTTTACCTCCACCTACAGTCACATACCTCTCTACCTCCACCTACAGTCACATACCTCCACCTACAGTCACATACCTCCACCTACAGTCACATACCTCTTTACCTCCACCTAAAGTCCCATTCCTCTATACCTCCACCTACAGTCACATACCTCTTTACCTCCACCTACAGTCCCATTCCTCTTTACTTCCACCTACAGTCACATACCTCTTTACCTCCACCTACAGTCCCATACCTCTTTACCTCCACCTACAGTCACATACCTCTTTACCTCCACCTACAGTCACATACCTCTTTACCTCCACCTACAGTCACATACCTCTTTACCTCCACCTACAGTCACATACCTCTTTACCTCCACCTACAGTCACATACCTCTTTACCTCCACCTACAGTCACATACCTCTTTACCTCCACCTACAGTCCCATACCTCTTTACCTCCACCTACAGTCCCATACCTCTTTACCTCCACCTACAGTCACATACCTCTTTACCTCCACCTACAGTCACATACCTCTTTACCTCCACCTACAGTCACATACCTCTTTACCTCCACCTACAGTCTCATACCTCTTTACCTCCACCTACAGTCACATACCTCTATACCTCCACCTACAGTCCCATACCTCTGTACCTCCACCTACAGTCCCATACCTCTTTACCTCCACCTACAGTCACATACCTCTTTACCTCCACCTACAGTCACATACCTCCACCTACAGTCACATACCTCTTTACCTCCACCTACATTCACATACCTCCACCTACAGTCCCATACCTCTTTACCTCCACCTACATTCACATACCTCCACCTAAAGTCCCATTCCTCTATACCTCCACCTACAGTCACATACCTCTTTACCTCCACCTACAGTCCCATTCCTCTATACCTCCACCTACAGTCACATACCTCCAACTACAGTCACATACCTCTTTACCTCCACCTACAGTCACATACCTCTTTACTTCCACCTACAGTCACATACCTCCACCTACAGTCACATACCTCTTTACCTCCACCTACAGTCACATACCTCTTTACCTCCACCTACAGTCACATACCTCTTTACCTCCACCTACAGTCACATACCTCCACCTACAGTCACATACCTCTTTACCTCCACCTACAGTCACATACCTCTTTACCTCCACCTACAGTCACATACCTCTTTACCTCCACCTACAGTCACATACGTAACAAGCAGGACATTCATACCAGCCTTACACTACATTAAGCAGGACGTTCATACCAGCCTTACAGTACATTAAGCAGGACTTTTCATACCAGCCTTACAGTACATTAAGCAGGACATTCATACCAGCCTTACACTACATTAAGCAGGACGCTCATACCAGCCTTACAGTACATTAAGCAGGACGTTCATACCAGCCTTACACTACATTAAGCAGGACATTCATACCAGCCTTACACTACATTAAGCAGGACATTCATACCAGCCTTACAGTACATTAAGCAGGACATTCATACCAGCCTTACACTACATTAAGCAGGACATTCATACCAGCCTTACACTGCATTAAGCAGGACGTTCATACCAGCCTTACATTACATTAAGCAGGACGTTCATACCAGCCTTACAGTACATTAAGCAGGACATTCATACCAGCCTTACAGTACATTAAGCAGGACATTCATACCAGCCTTACACTACATTAAGCAGGACATTCATACCAGCCTTACACTACATTAAGCAGGACGTTCATACCAGCCTTACATTACATTAAGCAGGACGTTCATACCAGCCTTACAGTACATTAAGCAGGACATTCATACCAGCCTTACAGTACATTAAGCAGGACATTCATACCAGCCTTACAGTACATTAAGCAGGACATTCATACCAGCCTTACACTACATTAAGCAGGACATTCATACCAGCCTTACAGTACATTAAGCAGGACATTCATACCAGCCTTACAGTACATTAAGCAGGACATTCATACCAGCCTTACAGTACATTAAGCAGGACGTTCATACCAGCCTTACAGTACATTAAGCAGGACATTCATACCAGCCTTACAGTCCAATTGTAACCCAGTAGTAGTGTGAGCTGCTAACATAAAGTGACATGGAGGCTGTTTCTACAGTCTGACCCTGTTTCTACAGTCTGACCCTGTTTCTACAGTCTGATCCTGTTTCTACAGTCTGATCCTGTTTCTACAGTCTGAGCCTGTTTCTACAGTCTGACCTTGTTTCTACAGTCTGAGCCTGTTTCTACAGTCTGATCCTGTTTCTACAGTCTGAGGCTGTTTCTACAGTCTGAAGTCCCCTGTGTTTTCCCCCACGGTGGAGGGATTGTGCGCACCGACACGGAGTTCTGTGTGTGTGTGTCTTTGTGTGTGTGTGTGTGTGTGTGTGTGTGTGCTCAGTGTGTGTGTGTGTGTTTTTGTATGTGTCCTTAAGGTATCCCTCCATACCTCAGAAGGCTCCCTGAGTCACATACCTCACATTCCTGGCAACAATGGCTCTGTTTTCACTAGCCTGTTTTATAGAGGGTCTTCAGAGATGTTTTCACTAGCCTGTTTAATAGAGGGTCTTCAGAGATGTTTTCAGTAGCCTGTTTTATAGAGGGTCTTCAGAGATGTTTTCACTAGCTTGTTTTATAGAGGGTCTTTAGAGATGTTTTCACTAGCCTGTTTTATAGAGGGTCTTCAGAGATGTTTTCACTAGCCTGTTTTACAGAGGGTCTTCAGAGATGTTTTCAGTAGCCTGTTTTATAGAGGAGAGGGTTTTCAGAGATGTTTTCAGTAGCCTGTTTTATAGAGGGTCTTCAGAGATGTTTTCACTAGCCTGTTTTATAGATGGTCTTCAGAGATGTTTTCACTAGCCTGTTTTATAGAGGGTCTTCAGAGATGTGTTCACTAGCCTGTTTTATAGAGGGTCTTCAGAGATGTTTTCAGTAGCCTGTTATATAGAGGGTCTTCAGAGATGTTTTCAGTAGCCTGTTTTATAGAGGGTCTTCAGAGATGTTTTCAGTAGCCTGTTTTATAGAGGGTCTTCAGAGATGTTTTCACTAGCCTGTTATATAGAGGGTCTTCAGAGATGTTTTCAGTAGCCTGTTTTATAGAGGGTCTTCAGAGATGTTTTCAGTAGCCTGTTTTATAGAGGGTCTTCAGAGATGTTTTCAGTAGCCTGTTTTATAGAGGGTCTTCAGAGATTTTTTCACTAGCCTGTTTTACAGAGGGTCTTCAGAGATGTTTTCACTAGCCTGTTTTATAGAGGGTCTTCAGAGATGTTTTCAATGGACACTAGTTTTACATTGAGTTGTATTGACAGTGAGTTTGTGTGTTTGAAGTCAAAGTGAACTTTAAAGACATGATTCTAAAATTGTTTCAGTAAGTTATTTATTAACTGTAAAAATGTCAGATAATTAAATGTTATTTTGTTACGACTAAATCTGCATCCCAAATGGAACACTAAACCCTATTCTCTATGGGCCCTGTGGTCTAAAGTAGTGCACCCTATTCTCTATGGGCCCTGTGGTCTAAAGTAGTGCACCCTATTTCCTATTGCCCTGTGGTCAAAAGTAGTGCACCCTATTCTCTATGGGCCCTGGTCAAAAGTAGTGCACCCTATTCCCTATGGGCCCTGGTCAAAAGTAGTGCACCCTATTCCCTATGGGCCCTGTGGTCTAAAGTAGTGCGCCCTATTCCCTATGGGCCCTGTGGTCTAAAGTAGTGCGCCCTATTCCCTATGGGCTCTGTGTTCTAAAGTAGTGCACCCTATTCCCTATGGGCCCTGTGGTCTAAAGTAGTGCACATGCGATTAGCATGAGGTTGAGCTAACGTAGGCTAATGCGATTAGCATGAGGTTGTAAGTAACATGAAAATGAAGAGGCTAAAAGTTTGTTTTTATTTCATATTTTATTTAACCTGGCTGGTAGTGTCATTGGGGGATGCAGAGACAGACTGTCATTGTGGCTTTCCATTTTTAGTTCCGCTGTCTCCTGGACAACCTCTCTGGGACTAAATACACTGCCAAGACTCTTGAGACACACACGTACACACCATGCACACACACACACAAACACAGACCTGAAATTCCTCAGACAGCTTCCAGTAATAAGAGACTCTTCTCTCTGACGCCACAAACTATAAACCAAGAGGTCTTTACATTAAATCCACCCGTTCAACACACACGGTAGGACATGTTCCTCTTTTGTCTTCCCGCCAACACACACACACACACACACACACACACACACACACACACACACACACACACACACACACACACACACACACACACACACACACACACACACACACACACACACACCCTGGATGTCTTCTGTAATATGATCTACTGGAAGAGTATTCTCCTGATTTTCCTGGCTGTGGGGGTTCAGGGAGACAGACAGGGAGAGGAGAAAACGTTTTTCAACTGTGGGGTAGGAGAGAGAGAGAGACAGAGAGGTGGAGAGAGAGAGAGAGGGGGAGAGAGAGAAAGAAGAAAACGTTTTCAACTGTGAGGTAGGAGAGAGAGAGAGACAGAGAGAGAAAAAAACATTTTCATCTGTGGAAGGTAGACTAGAGAGAACTTTTTCATCTGTGGAAGGTAGGAGAGAGAGACTGAAGAATTTAATCTGTGGGAGGTAGGAGAGAGAGACCGAGGAATTGGATCTGTGGGAGGTAGTGTAGTGTAATTACAGAGTTTATAGCGCCGTACCAAGCCTGCCACATCACTATGGACACAACGGAATATAAGACGTCCTTAACCGTTTTTACCCTCTTCTGTGTCCTGTCGATATGCTGGTGTGCCCCTCAACGGTTCTGCCAGCCTGGAGACGACAATTCGGGTAAAGTACCACATTGTATTCATTCATCATCCTCATGGCTGGTTACGCATCACGGAGCTATTGAAGTAAGTTACGAGGTCGTTTCTGAGACGATTGTCTTGTCTTTTTTTCCCCCCATGTGATTTTATAAAAGCGTATAGTGTTTGTTTGCTACAGCCTAGCGGTCCATCCATCACTCTACTCCGTGCTTCTACATCTGCATGGCTGCTTGGGGTTTTTAGGCTGGGTTTCTGTATAGAAACGTTAAGGTGCACTGTCCCTTTAAAAATATAACATTTACTCAAACTCAGTATGAGTATTTCAAGTCAGGTTAATAGTATTTCAAGTCAGGTTACTAGTATTTCAAGTCAAGTTAATGGTATTTCAAGTCATGTTAATAGTATTTCAAGTCAGGTTAGTAGTATTTCAAGTCAGGTAACTAGTATTTCAAGTCAGGTTACTAAAAATGTTAAGTCCAAACCACAGTATCCGTTTATAAGTGCAATATAATTGTAGAAAAAATGTCAAAGTAAATGTCATCACAGATGTTGATTCTTCGTCTGTGCTGGTGTCTGACGTTCTACAGTGGCAAGCGAAAGTATTCACACCCTTGGCATTTTTCCTATTTTGTTGCCTTCACAACCTGGAATTAAAATAGTTTTTAGGGGGGGGGTAATATATAATTTGATTTACACAACATACCTACCGCTTTGAAGATGCAACATTTTTTTTCTTATTGGGAAACAAACAAGAAATAAGACAAAAAACAGAAATTTAGCGTGCATAACTATTCACCCTCCCAAAGTCAGTACTTTGTAGAGCCACGTTTTGCAGCAATTACAGCTGCAAGTCTCTTGGGGTATGTCTCTATAAGCTTGGCACATCTAGCCACTGGGATTTTTGCCCATTCTTCAAGGCAAAACTGCTCCAGCTCCTTCAAGTTGGATGGGTTTCGCTGGTGCACAGCAATCTTTAACACATATCACAGATTCTCAATTGGATTGAGATCTGGGCTTTGACTAGGCCATTCCAAGACATTTAAATGTTTCCCCTTAAACCACTAGAGAGTTGATTTAGTAGTATGCTTAGGGTCATTGTCCTGCTGGAAGGTGAACCTCCTTCCCAGTCTCAAATCTCTGGAAGACTGAAACAGGTTTCCGTCAAGAATTTCCTTGGATTTAGCGCCATCCATCATTCATTCAATTCTGACCAGTTTCCCAGTCCCTGCCGATGAAAAACATCCCCACAGCATGATGCTGTTGCCACCACCATGCATCACTGTGGGGATAGTATTCTCGGGGTGATGAGAGGTGTTGGGTTTGCGCCAGACGTAGTGTTTTCTTAGATGGCCAAATAGCTCAATTCTGGTCTCATCTGACCAGAGTACCTTCTTCCATATGTTTGGGGAGTCTCCCACATGCCTGTTTGGCGAACACCAAACATGTTTGCTTATTTTTTTTCTTTAAGCAGTGGCTTTTTTCTGTCTACTCTTCCGTAAAGCCCAGCTTTGTGTAGTGTACGGCTTAAAGTGGTCCAAATGGACAGATACTACAATCTCTGATGTGGAGCTTTGCAGATACTTCAGGATTATCTTTGGTCTCTTTGTTGCCTCTCTGATTAATGCCCTACTTTCTTGGTCCAAGAAAGAGATGAGTTTTGGGCAGGTTCTCTTGGCAGGTTTGTTATGGTGCCATTTAAATAAAAATAATAATAATAGATTTAATGGTGCTCCGTGGGATGTTCAAAGTTTCTGCTTGGTGGTGCCCCTTGCTTAGTGGTTTTGCAGACTCTGGGGCCTTTCACAACAGGTGCACATATACTGAGAAGATCAAGAAGATCCACAAACGATTGAATGTACCACTGAGCACTGCCAGGGCAATTATAAAAATATAAAAAAATATATGGAACAGTTGAAAACCTCACGGGTAGAGGACACAAATGCATTTTGCCCCCCAGGAGAGGGAGGAGGATGGTGAGAGTCTGGGGGTTCTCAAGCAGAGGTTAGAGAACCACTGCAGTAGGTCACATAGAGTCTGGGGGATTCTCCAGGAGAGGTTATAGAACCACTGCAGTAGGTTACATAGAGTCTGGGGGTTCTCCAGCAGAGGTTAGAGAACCACTGCAGTAGGTCACATAGAGTCTGGGGGTTCTCCAGGAAAGGTTAGAGAACCACTGCAGTAGGTTACATAGAGTCTGGGTGTTCTCCAGGAGAGGCTAGAGAACCACTGCAGTAGGTTACATAGAGTCTGGGGGTTCTCCAGGAGAGGTTATAGAACCACTGCAGTAGGTTAGATAGAGTCTGGGGGTTCTCCAGGAGAGGTTAGAGAACCACTGCAGTAGGTTACATAGAGTCTGGGGGTTCTCCAGGAGAGGTTATAGAACCACTGCAGTAGGTTACATAGAGTCTGGGGGTTCTCCAGGAGAGGTTAGAGAACCACTGCAGTAGGTTACATAAAGTCTGGGGATTCTCCAGGAGAGGTTATAGAACCAATGCAGTAGGTTACATAGAGTCTGGGGTTCTCCAGGAGAGGTTATAGAACCACTGCAGTAGGTTACATAAAGTCTGGGGGTTCTCCAGGAGAGGCTAGATAACCACTGCAGTAGGTTACATAGAGTATGGGGGTTCTCCAGGAGAGGTTATAGAACCACTGCAGTAGGTTAGATAGGGTCTGGGGGTTCTCCAGGAGAGGTTAGAGAACCACTGCAGTAGGTTACATAAAGTCTGGGGGTTCTCCAGGAGAGGTTAGAGAACCACTGCAGTAGGTTACATAGAGTCTGGGGTTCTCCAGGAGAGGTTATAGAACCACTGCAGTAGGTTACATAAAGTCTGGGGGTTCTCCAGGAGAGGTTAGAGAACCACTGCAGTAGGTTACATAGAGTCTGTGGGTTCTCCAGGAGAGGTTATAGAACCACTGCAGTAGGTTACATAAAGTCTGGGGGTTCTCCAGGAGATGTTAGAGAACCACTGCAGTAGGTTACATAGAGTCTGGGGGTTCTCCAGGAGATGTTAGAGAACCACTGCAGTAGGTTAGATAGAGTCTGGGGGTTCTCCAGGAGAGGTTAGATAACCACTGCAGTAGGTTACATAGAGTATGTGGGTTCTCCAGGAGAGGTTAGAGACTGCAGTAGGTTAGATAAAGTCTGGGGGTTCTCCAGGAGAGGTTAGAGAACCACTGCAGTAGGTTACATAGAGTCTGTGGGTTCTCCAGGAGAGGTTATAGAACCACTGCAGTAGGTTACATAGAGTCTGGGGGTTCTCCAGGAGAGGTTAGAGAACCACTGCAGTAGGTTACGTAGAGTCTGTGGTTTCTCCAGAAGAGGTTAGAGAACCACTGCAGTAGGTTACATAGAGTCTGGGGGTTCTCCAGGAGAGGTTAGAGAACCAATGCAGTAGGTTACATAGTGTCTGTGGGTTCTCCAGGAGAGGTTATATAACCACTGCAGTAGGTTACATAAAGTCTGGGGTTTCTCCAGGAGATGTTAGAGAACCACTGCAGTAGGTTACATAGAGTCTGGGGGTTCTCCAGGAGAGGTTAGAGAACCACTGCAGTAGGTTAGATAGAGTCTGGGGGTTCTCCAGGAGAGGTTAGAGAACCACTGCAGTAGGTTACATAAAGTCTGGGGGTTCTCCAGGAGAGGTTAGAGAACCACTGCAGTAGGTTACATAGAGTCTGGGGTTCTCCAGAGAGGTTATAGAACCACTGCAGTAGGTTACATAAAGTCTGGGGGTTCTCCAGGAGAGGTTAGAGAACCACTGCAGTAGGTTACATAGAGTCTGTGGGTTCTCCAGGAGAGGTTAGAGAACCACTGCAGTAGGTTACATAGAGTCTGTGGGTTCTCCAGGAGAGGTTATAGAACCACTGCAGTAGGTTACATAAAGTCTGGGGGTTCTCCAGGAGAGGTTAGAGAACCACTGCAGTAGGCTACATAGAGTCTGGGGGTTCACCAGGAGAGGTTAGAGAACCACTGCAGTAGGTTAGATAGAGTCTGGGGGTTCACCAGGAGAGGTTATAGAACCACTGCAGTAGGTTACATAGAGTCTGGGGGTTCACCAGGAGAGGTTAGATAACCACTGCAGTAGGTTACATAGAGTCTGGGGGTTCACCAGGAGAGGTTAGATAACCACTGCAGTAGGTTACATAGAGTCTGGGGGTTCACCAGGAGAGGTTAGATAACCACTGCAGTAGGTTACATAGAGTCTGGGGGTTCACCAGGAGAGGTTAGAGAACCACCGCAGTAGGTTACATAGAGTCTGTGGGTTCACCAGGAGAGGTTAGAGAACCACTGCAGTAGGTTACATAGAGTCTGGGGGTTCACCAGGAGAGGTTAGAGAACCACTGCAGTAGGTTACATAGAGTCTGTGGGTTCACCAGGAGAGGTTAGAGAACCACTGCAGTAGGTTACATAGAGTCTGGGGGTTCACCAGGAGAGGTTAGAGAACCACTGCAGTAGGTTACATAGAGTCTGTGGGTTCACCAGGAGAGGTTAGAGAACCACTGCAGTAGGTTACATAGAGTCTGGGGGTTCACCAGGAGAGGTTAGAGAACCACTGCAGTAGGCTACATAGAGTCTGGGGGTTCACCAGGAGAGGTTATAGAACCACTGCAGTAGGTTACATAGAGTCTGTGGGTTCTCCAGGAGAGGTTATAGAACCACTGCAGTAGGTTACATAGAGTCTGGGGGGTTCTCCAGGAGAGGTTAGAGAACCACCGCAGTAGGTTACATAGAGTCTGTGGGTTCTCCAGGAGAGGTTAGAGAACCACTGCAGTAGGTTACATAGAGTCTGTGGGTTCTCCAGGAGAGGTTAGAGAACCACCGCAGTAGGTTACATAGAGTCTGTGGGTTCTCCAGGAGAGGTTATAGAACCACTGCAGTAGGTTACATAGAGTCTGTGGGTTCTCCAGGAGAGGTTAGAGAACCACCGCAGTAGGTTACATAGAGTCTGTGGGTTCTCCAGGAGAGGTTATAGAACCACTGCAGTAGGTTACATAGAGTCTGTGGGTTCTCCAGGAGAGGTTAGAGAACCACCGCAGTAGGTTACATAGAGTCTGTGGGTTCTCCAGGAGAGGTTAGAGAACCACTGCAGTAGGTTACATAGAGTCTGTGGGTTCTCCAGGAGAGGTTAGAGAACCACCGCAGTAGGTTACATAGAGTCTGTGGGTTCTCCAGGAGAGGTTATAGAACCACTGCAGTAGGTTACATAGAGTCTGTGGGTTCTCCAGGAGAGGTTAGAGAACCACCGCAGTAGGCTACACGTACTTCTATTGTGATGTGTTTTGTGTTTTGCAGGAAGATGCAACAACCGTCCAGATGTAGAAAAACGTAAGTTGAACTGAACTTATTTTATTCTTATAAGAAAATAAATTAAATGTAAATATGGATTGTAAAATATATCTTATGTATGATAGTCCATGTCAACTGTATAGCAGTGCACTGGATCATAGTGTTTATAGTGTGCATACCACACTGTATCTGACAGTGTTTATAGTGTACATACCACACTGTAGCTGACAGTGTTTATAGTGTACATACCACACTGGATCTGACAGTGTTTATAGTGTACATACCACACTGGATCTGACAGTGTTTAGAGTGTACATACCACACTGGATCTTAGTGTTTATAGTGTACATACCACACTGGATCTGACAGTGTTTATAGTGTACATACCACACTGGATCTGACAGTGTTTAGAGTGTACATACCACACTGGATCTTAGTGTTTATAGTGTACATACCACACTGTAGCTGACAGTGTTTATAGTGTACATACCACACTGTATCTTAGTGTTTATAGTGTACATACCACACTGGATCTGACAGTGTTTATAGTGTACATACCACACTGGATCTGACAGTGTTTATAGTGTACATACCACACTGTATCTGACAGTGTTTATATTGTACATACCACACTGTAGCTGACAGTGTTTATCGTGTACATACCACACTGTATCTGACAGTGTTTATAGTGTACATACCACACTGTAGCTGACAGTGTTTATAGTGTACATACCACACTCTATCTGACAGTGTTTATAGTGTACATACCACACTGTAGCTGACAGTGTTTATCGTGTACATACCACACTGTATCTTAGTGTTTATAGTGTACATACCACACTGTAGCTGACAGTGTTTATAGTGTACATACCACACTGTATCTTAGTGTTTATAGTGTATATACCACACTGGATCTTAGTGTTTATAGTGTACATACCACACTGTATCTTAGTGTTGATAGTGTACATACCATACTGGATCTGACAGTGTTTATAGTGTACATACCACACTATATCTTATTGTTTATAGTGTACATACCATACTGTATCTTAGTGTTTATAGTGTACATACCACACTGGATCTTAGTGTTTATAGTGTACATACCACACTGTAGCTGACAGTGTTTATAGTGTACATACCACACTGTATCTGACAGTGTTTATAGTGTACATACCACACTGTAGCTGACAGTGTTTATAGTGTACATACCACACTGGATCTGACAGTGTTTATAGTGTACACACCACACTCTATCTGACAGTGTTTATAGTGTACATTCCACACTGGATCTTAGTGTTTATAGTGTACATACCACACTGGATCTTAGTGTTTATAGTGTACATATCACACTGTATCTTAGTGTTTATAGTGTACATACCACACTGTATCTTAGTGTTTATATTGTACATACCACACTGGATCTGACAGTGTTTATCGTGTACATACCACACTGTAGCTGACAGTGTTTATAGTGTACATACCACACTGTAGCTGACAGTGTTTATAGTGTACATACCACACTGTAGCTGACAGTGTTTATAGTGTACATACCACACTGGATCTGACAGTGTTTATAGTGTACATACCACACTGGATCTTAGTGTTTATAGTGTACATACCACACTGGATCTGACAGTGTTTATAGTGTACATACCACACTGGATCTTAGTGTTTATAGTGTACATACCACACTGGATCTTAGTGTTTATAGTGTACATACCACACTGTATCTTAGTGTTTATAGTGTACATACCACACTGTATCTGATAGTGTTTATAGTGTACATACCACACTGTATCTGATAGTGTTTATAGTGTACATACCACACTGTAGCTGACAGTGTTGATAGTGTACATACCACACTGGATCTTAGTGTTTATAGTGTACATACCACACTGTAGCTGACAGTGTTGATAGTGTACATACCACACTGGATCTTAGTGTTTATAGTGTACATACCACACTGTATCTGACAGTGTTCATAGTGTACATACCACACTGGATCTGACAGTGTTTATAGTGTACATACCACACTGTAGCTGACAGTGTTGATAGTGTACATACCACACTGGATCTTAGTGTTTATAGTGTACATACCACACTGTAGCTGACAGTGTTTATAGTGTACATACCACACTGGATCTTAGTGTTTATAGTGTACATACCACACTGTATCTTAGTGTTTATAGTGTACATACCACACTGGATCTTAGTGTTTATAGTGTACATACCACACTGGATCTTAGTGTTTATAGTGTACATACCACACTGTAGCTGACAGTGTTTATAGTGTACATACCACACTGTACCTGACAGTGTTTATAGTGTACATACCACACTGGATCTGACAGTGTTTATAGTGTACATACCACACTGTAGCTAACAGTGTTTATAGTGAACATACCACACTGGATCTGACAGTGTTTATAGTGTACATACCACACTGTAGCTGACAGTGTTTATAGTGTACATACCACACTGGATCTGACAGTGTTTATAGTGTACATACCACACTGGATCTTAGTGTTTATAGTGTACATACCACACTGGATCTTAGTGTTTATAGTGTACATACCACACTGGATCTGACAGTGTTTATAGTGTACATACCATACTGGATCTTAGTGTTTATAGTGTACATACCACACTGGATCTTAGTGTTTATAGTGTACATACCACACTGTATCTTAGTGTTTATAGTGTACATACCACACTGTATCTGATAGTGTTTATAGTGTACATACCACACTGTATCTGATAGTGTTTATAGTGTACATACCACACTGTAGCTGACAGTGTTGATAGTGTACATACCACACTGGATCTTAGTGTTTATAGTGTACATACCACACTGTAGCTGACAGTGTTGATAGTGTACATACCACACTGGATCTTAGTGTTTATAGTGTACATACCACACTGTATCTGACAGTGTTCATAGTGTACATACCACACTGGATCTGACAGTGTTTATAGTGTACATACCACACTGTAGCTGACAGTGTTGATAGTGTACATACCACACTGGATCTTAGTATTTATAGTGTACATACCACACTGTAGCTGACAGTGTTTATAGTGTACATACCACACTGTATCTGACAGTGTTGATAGTGTACATACCACACTGGATATTAGTGTTTATAGTGTACATACCACACTGTAGCTGACAGTGTTTATAGTGTACATACCACACTGGATCTTAGTGTTTATAGTGTACATACCACACTGTAGCTGACAGTGTTTATAGTGTACATACCACACTGTATCTGACAGTGTTTATAGTGTACATACCACACTGTATCTTAGTGTTTATAGTGTACATACCACACTGGATCTTAGTGTTTATAGTGTACATACCACACTGTATCTTAGTGTTTATAGTGTACATACCACACTGGATCTTAGTGTTTATAGTGTACATACCACACTGGATCTTAGTGTTTATAGTGTACATACCACACTGTAGCTGACAGTGTTTATAGTGTACATACCACACTGGATCTTAGTGTTTATAGTATACATACCACACTGGATCTTAGTGTTTATAGTGTACATACCACACTGGATCTTAGTGTTTATAGTGTACATACCACACTGGATCTTAGTGTTTATAGTGTACATACCACACTGTAGCTGACAGTGTTTATAGTGTACATACCACACTGTACCTGACAGTGTTTATAGTGTACATACCACACTGGATCTGACAGTGTTTATAGTGTACATACCACACTGTAGCTGACAGTGTTTATAGTGAACATACCACACTGGATCTGACAGTGTTTATAGTGTACATACCACACTGTAGCTGACAGTGTTTATAGTGTACATACCACACTGGATCTGACAGTGTTTATAGTGTACATACCACACTGGATCTTAGTGTTTATAGTGTACATACCACACTGTATCTTAGTGTTTATAGTGTACATACCACACTGTATCTGATAGTGTTTATAGTGTACATACCACACTGTATCTGATAGTGTTTATAGTGTACATACCACACTGTAGCTGACAGTGTTGATAGTGTACATACCACACTGGATCTTAGTGTTTATAGTGTACATACCACACTGTAGCTGACAGTGTTGATAGTGTACATACCACACTGGATCTTAGTGTTCATAGTGTACATACCACACTGTATCTGACAGTGTTCATAGTGTACATACCACACTGGATCTGACAGTGTTTATAGTGTACATACCACACTGTAGCTGACAGTGTTGATAGTGTACATACCACACTGGATCTTAGTGTTTATAGTGTACATACCACACTGTAGCTGACAGTGTTTATAGTGTACATACCACACTGTATCTGACAGTGTTGATAGTGTACATACCACACTGGATCTTAGTGTTTATAGTGTACATACCACACTGTAGCTGACAGTGTTTATAGTGTACATACCACACTGGATCTTAGTGTTTATAGTGTACATACCACACTGTAGCTGACAGTGTTTATAGTGTACATACCACACTGTATCTTAGTGTTTATAGTGTACATACCACACTGGATCTTAGTGTTTATAGTGTACATACCACACTGTATCTTAGTGTTTATAGTGTACATACCACACTGGATCTTAGTGTTTATAGTGTACATACCACACTGGATCTTAGTGTTTATAGTGTACATACCACACTGTAGCTGACAGTGTTTATAGTGTACATACCACACTGGATCTTAGTGTTTATAGTGTACATACCACACTGGATCTTAGTGTTTATAGTGTACATACCACACTGTAGCTGACAGTGTTTATAGTGTACATACCACACTGGATCTTAGTGTTTATAGTGTACATACCACACTGGATCTTAGTGTTTATAGTATACATACCACACTGGATCTTAGTGTTTATAGTGTACATACCACACTGTAGCTGACAGTGTTTAAAGTGCACATACCACACTGTATCTGACAGTGTTTATAGTGTACATACCACACTGGATCTGACAGTGTTTATAGTGTACATACCACACTGTACCTGACAGTGTTTATAGTGTACATACCACACTGTAGCTGACAGTGTTTATAGTGTACATACCACACTGTAGCTGACAGTGTTTATAGTGTACATACCACACTGTAGCTGACAGTGTTTATAGTATACATACCACATTTGTGTCAATAGAGCTACAGTTGAAGTCGTTAGTTCACATGCACTTGTTGTGCTCAAAATATATCTTCATTATTAGAAAGCCACAGGGCCAACTCAATGTGCAAAATATAAAGTACTCAGGAAATAGTAGGAGATATTCCTCACAGGAAAACAATGTACAACAAAGACAAAAGACAGAGGGGATCCCATCATATATACAGTTGGAGTCGGAAGATTACAAACACTGAGGTTGGAGTCATTCAAACTCGTTTTTCAACCACTCCACATATTTCTTGTTAACAAACTATAGTCTTGGCAAGTCGGTTAGGACATCTACTTTGTGCATGACACAAGTCATTTTTCCTACAATTGTTTACAGACAGTCTATTTCACTTATAATTCAATGTATCACAATTTCAGTGGGTCAGACATTTACATACACTAAGTTGACTGAGCCTTTAAACAGAAAATTTCAGAAAATTATGTTGTGGCTTTAGAAGCTTCTGATAGGCTAATTGCCATACTTTGAGTCAATTGGAGGTGTACCTGTGGATGTATTTCAAGGCCTACCTTCAAGCTCAGTACCTCTTTGCTTGAAATCATGGGAAAATCAAAATAAATCAGCCAAGACCTCAGAAATACAATTGCAGACCTCCGCAAGTCTGGTTCATCCTTGGGAGCAATTTCCAAATGCCTGAAGGTACCACGTTCATCTGTACAAACAATAGTACGCAAGTATAAACACCATGGGACCACGCAGCCGTCATACCGCTCAGGAAGGAGATGCGTTCTGTCTACTAGAGATGAACGTACTTCGGTGCGAAAAGTGCAAATCAATCCAAGAACAACAGTAAAGGACCATGTGTAGATGCTGGAGGAAATAGGTACAAAAGTATCTATATCCACAGTAAAATGAGTTCGATATCGACATAACCTGAAAGGCCGCTCAGCAAGGAAGAAGCCACTGCTCCAAAACCGCCATAAAAAAAGCCAGACTTCGGTTTGCAACTTCTAATGGGGACAAAGATCGTACTTTTTGGAGAAATGTCCTCTGGTCTGATGAAACCAAAATATAACTGTTTGGCCATAATGTCCATCGTTATGTTTATTGTATATATATTCTGTTGTCTGTAGATTATGTTTATTGTCTATATATTCTGTTGTCTGTAGATTATGTTTATTGTCTATATATTCTGTTGTCTGTAGATTATGTTTATTGTCTGTAGGTTCTGTTGTCTGTAGATTATGTTTATTGTCTATATATTCTGTTGTCTGTAGATTCTGTTTATTGTCTGTAGGTTCTGTTGTCTGTAGATTATGTTTATTGTCTATATATTCTGTTGTCTGTAGATTATGTTTATTGTCTATATATTCTGTTGTCTGTAGATTCTGTTTATTGTCTGTAGGTTCTGTTGTCTGTAGATTATGTTTATTGTCTATATATTCTGTTGTCTGTATATTATGTTTATTGTCTATATATTCTGTTGTCTGTATATTATGTTTATTGTCTATATATTCTGTTGTCTGTAGATTATGTTTATTGTCTATATATTCTGTTGTCTGTAGATTATGTTTATTGTCTATATATTCTGCTTGTTGTCTGTAGATTCTGTTTATTGTCTGTAGGTTCTGTTGTCTGTAGATTATGTTTGTTGTCTATATATTCTGTTGTCTGTAGATTATGTTTATTGTCTATATATTCTGCTTGTTGTCTGTATATTATGTTTGTTGTCTATATATTCTGTTGTCTGTAGATTATGTTTATTGTATATATATTCTGTTGTCTGTAGATTATGTTTATTGTCTATATATTCTGCTTGTTGTCTGTATATTATGTTTATTGTCTATATATTCTGTTTATTGTCTGTAGATTATGTTTGTTGTCTATATATTCTGTTGTCTGTAGATTATGTTTATTGTCTATATATTCTGCTTGTTGTCTGTAGATTATGTTTATTGTATATATATTCTGTTGTCTGTAGGTTCTGTTTATTGTCTGTAGGTTCTGTTTATTGTCTGTAGGTTCTGTTTATTGTCTGTAGGTTCTGTTTATTGTCTGTAGATTCTGTTTATTGTCTGTAGATTCTGTTTATTGTCTGTAGATTATGTTTATTGTCTGTAGATTATGTTTATTGTCTGTAGATTCTGTTTATTGTCTGTAGGTTCTGTTTATTGTCTGTAGGTTCTGTTTATTGTCTGTAGGTTCTGTTTATTGTCTGTAGATTCTGTTTATTGTCTGTAGATTCTGTTTATTGCCTGTAGATTCTGTTTATTGTCTGTAGATTCTGTTTATTGTCTGTAGGTTCTGTTTATTGTCTGTAGGTTCTGTTTATTGTCTGTAGGTTCTGTTTATTGTCTGTAGATTCTGTTTATTGTCTGTAGATTCTGTTTATTGCCTGTAGATTCTGTTTATTGTCTGTAGGTTCTGTTTATTGCCTGTAGATTCTGTTTATTGTCTGTAGATTCTGTTTATTGTCTGTAGGTTCTGTTGTCTGTAGATTATGTTTGTTGTCTATATATTCTGTTGTCTGTAGATTATGTTTATTGTCTATATATTCTGCTTGTTGTCTGTATATTATGTTTGTTGTCTATATATTCTGTTGTCTGTAGATTATGTTTATTGTATATATATTCTGTTGTCTGTAGATTATGTTTATTGTCTATATATTCTGCTTGTTGTCTGTATATTATGTTTATTGTCTATATATTCTGTTTATTGTCTGTAGATTATGTTTGTTGTCTATATATTCTGTTGTCTGTAGATTATGTTTATTGTCTATATATTCTGCTTGTTGTCTGTAGATTATGTTTATTGTATATATATTCTGTTGTCTGTAGGTTCTGTTTATTGTCTGTAGGTTCTGTTTATTGTCTGTAGGTTCTGTTTATTGTCTGTAGGTTCTGTTTATTGTCTGTAGATTCTGTTTATTGTCTGTAGATTATGTTTATTGTCTGTAGATTATGTTTATTGTCTGTAGATTATGTTTATTGTCTGTAGATTCTGTTTATTGTCTGTAGGTTCTGTTTATTGTCTGTAGGTTCTGTTTATTGTCTGTAGGTTCTGTTTATTGTCTGTAGATTCTGTTTATTGTCTGTAGATTCTGTTTATTGCCTGTAGATTCTGTTTATTGTCTGTAGATTCTGTTTATTGCCTGTAGATTATGTTTATTGTCTGTAGATTATGTTTATTGTCTGTAGATTCTGTTTATTGTCTGTAGGTTCTGTTTATTGTCTGTAGGTTCTGTTTATTGTCTGTAGGTTCTGTTTATTGTCTGTAGGTTCTGTTTATTGCCTGTAGATTCTGTTTATTGTCTGTAGATTCTGTTTATTGCCTGTAGATTCTGTTTATTGCCTGTAGATTCTGTTTATTGCCTGTAGATTCTGTTTATTGTCTGTAGATTCTGTTTATTGTCTGTAGATTCTGTTTATTGCCTGTAGATTCTGTTTATTGTCTGTAGATTCTGTTTATTGTCTGTAGATTCTGTGTGTTGTTTTTTGGCAGTACCATTTAACAGATTCAAATTCCTTTACATGCAAATGTAGCAGGATGGAACAAGCCTGTATATAGATGCCTGTATATAGATGTCTGTGTGCATCCCAAATGTCAGACTGTTCACTATATAGTGCACTGCTTCTGCCCAGGGGCCATAGGGAGTAGGATGCCGTTTGGAACACCTCCGTGGTCTCAGAGAGGGCAGGAACATTAGTTAGGACCCTGTAGGGGGATGTTCTGTACTGTCTGTCACCTGTCTGTCTGGGATGATGTAAAATATACTTATATCGATATCACGTCAAGACATAACAAAGAAATGTATTGTTAATTTAAAAAAAAAACTTTGTAACGCTCAGAGAACATTATTTAAAAAACATACATTCTAGGCAGAGTTGCAAAGAAAAAGCCATATCTCAGACTGGCCAATAAAAAGAAAAGATTAAGATGGGCAAAAGAACACAGACACTGGACAGAGGAACTCTGCCTAGAAGGCCAGCATCCTGGAGTCAGCTCTTCACTGTTGATGTTGAGACTGGACACAGGAACTCTGCCTAGAAGGCCAGCATCCCGGAGTCGCCTCTTCACTGTTGACGTTGAGACTGGACAGAGGAACTCTGCCTAGAAGGCCAGCATCCTGGAGTCGCCTCTTCACTGTTGACGTTGAGACTGGACAGAGGAACTCTGCCTAGAAGGCCAGCATCCTGGAGTCAGCTCTTCACTGTTGACGTTGAGACTGGACAGAGGAACAGCATCCCGGAGTCTCCTCTTCACTGTTGACGTTGAGACTGGACAGAGGAACAGCATCCCGGAGTCTCCTCTTCACTGTTGACGTTGAGACTGGACAGAGGAACAGCATCCCGGAGTCGCCTCTTCACTGTTGACGTTGAGACTGGACAGAGGAACTCTGCCTAGAAGGCCAGCATCACAGAGTCGCCTCTTCACTGTTGACGTTGAAACGGGTGTTTTGCGTGTACCATGTAATGAAGCTGCCAGTTGAGGACCTGTGAGGTATCTGTTTCTCGAACTAGACAGTCTAATGTACTTGTCCTCTTGCTCAGTTGTGCACCGGGCCCTCCCACTCCTCTGTCTATTCTGTTTAGAGCCGGTTTGCGCTGTTCTGTGAAGGGAGTAGGACACAGCGTTGTAAGATCTTGAGTTGCTTGGCAATTTCCCGCATGGAATAGCCTTAATTTCTCAGAACAAGAATAGACTGACGAGTTTCAGAAGAAAGTTCTTTGTTTCTGGCCATTTTGAGCCTGTAATCGAACCCACTAATGCTGATGCTCCAGATACTCAACAAGTTTAAAGAAGGCCAGTTTTATTGCTTCTTTAAATCAGGACAAAAGTTTTCAGCTGTGCTTACAAATTTTTTCTAAGGGTTTTCTAATGATCAATCAGCCTTTTAAAATGAACCTCCCTGCAACGTTCTCAGAACCTCCCTGCAACGTTCTCAGAACCTCCCTGCAACCTAAAAATCTACGTTCCAAGAACAGGCAAAATGTTCCATTTTAAATGTCAGGAAACCTATGTCTTCGTTCCCAGAACGAACAAGAAACCAAAAACGTACTTTCCCACAACTTCCAAGTATACCAAATGTGCTGCTAGCTGGGTAAAGTCCCTTAAGTCTTGAGTAAGTCCTATATCATAGTAACATCAACAAAGTAGACAATAAAGTGTGACCAGGTTCAGTTGTCCAACGTTGTCCAACAATGCAGATAGAAATGCCATGATTACAGCCGACATGACTCCTAGTTCGACATGTCAGAGAGGCATGTTTGTTCTACATAACATATTTCTATCTGAACGTTCCTAAATGTTGTGTCCTCCTCTTAACCCTCCTCCCTCCACAGCCGCAGTGTGTTCAGAGATTAACCTGGGTTACTGCAATGACCTGGACTACTCCAGGTGAGTCTTCAGGTTACCCTCCCTTACTATAAGCCGAGTATGCATCCCAAATGCCACACTATTCCCTATATAGTGCAGTACTTTTGACCAGGGCCCATAGGGGGTTCCCTCCCTTACCCTAGGGTGAAGATATTTCCCACATGGAAATGGAAGAGAATAACTTTGTTTGAGAAAAAACATTACCAATATGTTCTCATCTACTTGACTGATTGATTCACTGACTGATCGACAGACCGATTCACAGATTTACTGACTGACTGACTAATTGATTGATTGATTGACCTACTGACTGACTGTTCAACAGACTGATCGTCAGATCGACCAATCAACCAATTGATCAATTGCTCATCTCCTCTCTCCCCAGGACCATCTTCCCTAACATCCTAGGTCAGCAGTCTCGTCACGAGGTGGAGTCTGGAGCTGAGTACCTCCTCCTCTCTGTGATCCACGGTCTCCTCAACGGGGAGTGTTCCCCCGACATCCGTCTGCTGGGGTGCTCCGTACTCGCCCCGCGCTGCCAAGACCTACCCAGCCCCGCACCTGTCAAGGTGTGTCCCAGCTAGCACATTTAGTTCCAGCCCTGCCCCCGTCAAGGCGTGTCCCAGCTAGCACATTTAGTTCTAGCCCCGCCCCCGTCAAGGCGTGTCCCAGCTAGCACATTTAGTTCTAGCCCCACAACAGTCAAGGTGTGTCCCAGCTAACACATTTAGTTCCAGCCCCACAACAGTCAAGGTGTGTCCCAGCTAGCACATTTAGTTCCAGCCCCACAACAGTCAAGGTGTGTCCCAGCTAGCACATTTAGTTCTAGCCCCACAACAGTCAAGGTGTGTCCCAGCTAGCACATTTAGTTCCAGCCCCACAACAGTCAAGGTGTGTCCCAGCTAGCACATTTAGTTCCAGCCCCACAACAGTCAAGGTGTGTCCCAGTTAGCACATTTAGTTCCAGCCCCACAACAGTCAAGGTGTGTTCCAGTTAGCACATTTAGTTCCAACCCCACAACAGTCAAGGTGTGTCCCAGCTAACACATTTAGTTCCAACCCCACAACAGTCAAGGTGTGTTCCAGTTAGCACATTTAGTTCTAGCCCCACAACAGTCAAGGTGTGTTCCAGTTAGCACATTTAGTTCCAACCCCACAACAGTCAAGGTGTGTCCCAGCTAGCACATTTAGTTCCAGCCCCACAACAGTCAAGGTGTGTGTGCTGGAAGGGTTGGATCCAGGATGGGTGTCCATCTCATATGGATTAATACAGTATTCTTCTTCTCCTCATATTCCCCCTTCTTCTTCTTCTTCTTCTAAAGTCATGCCGCAGTGCATGTGAGGCGGTGAGGAAGGGGTGTGGCCACGCGTTCGAGGGCATCGACATGGCGTGGCCTTACTTCCTAGACTGTGACCGATTCTTCGCCGGCGAACAGGAAGGCTGTCACGACCCGTTGGCCCCGTTAAGAGGTAGCCCTCCCGGAATTGTACATGTTAAAAATAACTTGTTGAATATACAATAATTACACAATAAGAGTTTTTACTGTACTGTACAAATTTTATTTTTATTACCTCTGAGCTAGGTGGGACGTTAGTGTCCCACCTGTCCAACATCCTGTGAAATTGCAGAGTGCGAAATTCAAAATACAAAATGTGTAATATTAAACATTCATGAAAATACAAGTGTCTTACATTGTTTAAAAGCTTAACATCTTGTTTATCCAGCTGCTTTGTCAGATTTCAAAAAGGCGTTACGGCGAAAGCACACTATGCAATTATTATCTGAGGACAGCCGGCCCGTGTACAAAAGCCTTACAAACATTTTCCAAACAAGCAAAGGCATCACAAAAGTCAGAAATAGCGATAAAATAAATCACTTACCTTTGAAGATCTTCCTCTGTTTGCAATCACACGGGTCCCAGCTACATAACAAATGATCCTTTTGTTCGATAAAGTCCTTTCTAATATCCCAAAAAATGTCAGTTTAGTTGGCGCGCTTGACTGACTAATCCACCGGTTACCCTCATTCAAAATGCATACAAATGAACCTGAAACTTCGTCCAAACAAGTCAAACAACGTTTCTAATGAATCCTCAGGTACCCTAATATTTAAATAAATGATAAAATTTAAGACGGAGAACAGTATGTTCATTACCGGAGATAAATAACGTAAAGTGTGCGCCCTCACTGACGCACGCCACAACACTACAGCCAAAATGGAAGCTACCTAGAAAAACTACAAATTCTAGCTAATTTATCAAAAAACACACCTGAATCTCTTTCTAAAAACTGTTGACATCTACTGGAAGCCCTAGGAACTGTTGACATCTACTGGAAGCCCTAGGAACTGTTGACATCTACTGGAAGCCCTAGGATCTGTTGACATCTACTGGAAGCCCTAGGAACTGTTGACATCTACTGGATGCCCTAGGAACTGTTGACATCTACTGGAAGCCCTAGGATCTGTTGACATCTACTGGAAGCCCTAGGAACTGTTGACATCTACTGGAAGCCCTAGGAACTGTTGACATCTACTGGAAGCCCTAGGAACTGTTGACATCTACTGGAAGCCCTAGGGACTGTTGACATCTACTGGAAGCCCTAGGATCTGTTGACATCTACTGGAAGCCCTAGGAACTGTTGACATCTACTGGATGCCCTAGGAACTGTTGACATCTACTGGAAGCCCTAGGATCTGTTAACATCTACTGGAAGCCCTAGGAACTGTTGACATCTACTGGAAGCCCTAGGAACTGTTGACATCTACTGGAAGCCCTAGGAACTGTTGACATCTACTGGAAGCCCTAGGATCTGTTGACATCTACTGGAAGCCCTAGGAACTGTTGACATCTACTGGAAGCCCTAGGAACTGTTGACATCTACTGGAAGCCCTAGGAACTGTTGACATCTACTGGAAGCCCTAGGAACTGTTGACATCTACTGGAAGCCCTAGGAACTGTTGACATCTACTGGAAGCCCTAGGAACTGTTGACATCTACTGGAAGCCCTAGGAACTGTTGACATCTACTGGAAGCCCTAGGAACCGTTGACATCTACTGGAAGCCCTAGGAACTGTTGACATCTACTGGAAGCCCTAGGAACTGTTGACATCTACTGGATGCCCTAGGAACTGTTGACATCTACTGGAAGCCCTAGGAACTGTTGACATCTACTGGAAGCCTTAGGAACTGTTGACATCTACTGGAAGCCCTAGGAACTGTTGACATCTACTGGAAGCCCTAGGAACTGTTGACATCTACTGGAAGCCCTAGGAACTGTTGACATCTACTGGAAGCCCTAGGAACTGTTGACATCTAGTGGAAGCCCCAGGAACTGTTGACATCTACTGGAAGCCCTAGGAACTGTTGACATCTAGTGGAAGCCCTAGGAACTGTTGACATCTACTGGAAGCCCTAGGAACTGTTGACATCTACTGGAAGCCCTAGGAACTGTTGACATCTACTGGAAGCCCTAGGATCTGTTGACATCTACTGGAAGCCCTAGGAACTGTTGACATCTACTGGAAGCCCTAGGAACTGTTGACATCTACTGGAAGCCCTAGGAACTGTTGACATCTACTGGAAGCCCTAGGAACTGTTGACATCTACTGGAAGCCCTAGGAACTGTTGACATCTACTGGAAGCCCTAGGAACTGTTGACATCTACTGGAAGCCCTAGGAACTGTTGACATCTACTGGAAGCCCTAGGAACCGTTGACATCTACTGGAAGCCCTAGGAACTGTTGACATCTACTGGAAGCCCTAGGAACTGTTGACATCTACTGGATGCCCTAGGAACTGTTGACATCTACTGGAAGCCCTAGGAACTGTTGACATCTACTGGAAGCCTTAGGAACTGTTGACATCTACTGGAAGCCCTAGGAACTGTTGACATCTACTGGAAGCCCTAGGAACTGTTGACATCTACTGGAAGCCCTAGGAACTGTTGACATCTACTGGAAGCCCTAGGAACTGTTGACATCTAGTGGAAGCCCTAGGAACTGTTGACATCTACTGGAAGCCCTAGGAACTGTTGACATCTAGTGGAAGCCCTAGGAACTGTTGACATCTACTGGAAGCCCTAGGAACTGTTGACATCTACTGGAAGCCCTAGGAACTGTTGACATCTACTGGAAGCCCTAGGAACTGGTGACATGTAGTGGAAGCCCTAGGAACTGCAATCTGGGAGGTATTCCATAGATTTTCCCATAGACAGCCATTTTAAATGATGTCATCATCCCCCCCCAAAAGAAATTACAGATGGATTCTCCTCGGGTTTTCGCCTTTAACAGTTTCTGAAACTTTAGAGTGTTTTCTATCCAATACCACCAATTATATGCATATCCTTGCATCTGGGCCTGTGTAACAGGCAGTTTACTTTGGGTACCTCATTCATCCAAACTTCCGAATACTGCCCCCTAGCCCAAAGAAGTGTTTAGCATGTTGAACATACATTCTACCCTGTCTTACAAAATAAGAGTTTTTTAATGTACTGTTACACAAATAGAATTTTAACATGTTAAAAACGCATTCTACCCTGTCTTACAAAATAAGAGTTTTTAATGTACTGTTACACAAATAGAATTTTAACATGTTAAACACGCATTCTACCCTGTCTTACAAAATAAGAGTTTTTAATGTACTGTTACACAAATAGAATTTTAACATGTTAAACACGCATTCTACCCTGTCTTACAAAATAAGAGTTTTTAATGTACTGTTACACAAATAGAATTTTAACATGTCAAACATACATTCTACCTTGTCTTAGCATTCACAAATACCTGAAAAGCTATCTAGGACATAGTGCATTTTTAGTTCCTAAATACATTACAAATGTATTTGAAAGAGCTTACCAAGTAATTTAACATGACAATCGTAATGTGTGTCCGCCCCTTTTTTTAAATGTTCACCTAAAATGAAAGGCCATAATGTATTTCTTCCAGCCCAGCTGCAATTTAGATTTTGGCCACTAGATGGCAGCGGTGTCTGTGCAAAGTTTAGACTGATCCATTGAACATTGCATTTCTGTTCAAAATGTTGTATCAAGACTGCCCAAATGTGCCTAATTTGTTTATTCATACCTTTTCATGTTCAAAATTGTGCACACTCCTCAAACAATAGCATGGTATTCTTTCACTGTATTAGCTAATGTAAATTGGACAGTGCAGTTAGATTAACAAGAATTTAAGCTTTCTGCCCATATCCGATATGTCTATGTCCTGGGAAATGTTCTTGTTACGTACAACCTCATGCTAATCAAATTAGCCTACATTAGCTCAACCATCCCGTGGATTGGACACCGATCCCGAAGGGGTGTTTCAGAAAACCAACTATGATCAATTCAGCTAATCTCCCACCCCCTTCCTCCATATCACTCGACCCCCCTCCCCTCCTCCTTTCGCCCTCTCCCTCTCAGCCAGACAGGAAGTGGCTTTCTCCAACCTGTCTCCAGACGAACCCTCCACCATCATTCAGTTCACGTACCACTCCAACGCCCAAATGTACAGCGTTCTGAAGAGGACGGCTGCCAAGTGCTCTCACATCTCCCGCACCTACAGGTACTGGCTGTTGTCTGCTGCTGTTTGCTTTGACAGGAAATACAACCTCAAGGGGATGAATAAACTACTGATCTGTGTATCTATATATCTACAGTACTGATCTGTGTATCTATATATCTACAGTACCGATCTGTGTATCTATATATCTACAGTACCGATCTGTGTATCTATATATCTACAGTACTGATCTGTGTATCTATATATCTACAGTACTGATCTGTGTATCTATATATCTACAGTACGGATCTGTGTATCTATATATCTACAGTACTGATCTGTGTATCTATATATCTACAGTACGGATCTGTGTATCTATATATCTACAGTACTGATCTGTGTATCTATATATCTACAGTATCGGACGCAGCACAGAGGGGAAAGACCTCCTGGCCATAGAGTTCACAGACAACCCCGGAGGGCATGAACTGTGTGAGTGTGTGACGATTTAAGGTGGAGTGATTTCTGGGGTTTGAACTGCACCGCAATGGGGCAAGTGAGCTAGGGAGCCCATTGGTACAGGGCTAGTTGAGGACCTCCTGTTTATTAAAGCCTATTGGTACAGGGCTAGTTGAGGACCTCCTGTTTATTAAAGCCTATTGGTACAGGGCTAGTTGAGGACCTCCTGTTTATTAAAGCCTATTGGTACAGGGCTAGTTGAGGACCTCCTGTTTATTAAAGCCTATTGGTACAGGGCTAGTCGAGGACCTCCTGTGTCTTAACATCTTCTAAAATGAACTTTGACACAGGTTTTGACTTGAGCAATTCCTTTCCTGTGTCTCTCACCCCCTCCCTTCCTCCCCCGTCTCTCCCTCCCCCATCTCCCCCATCTCAGTGGAACCGGAGATCAAGCTGGTTGGCAACATGCATGGCAACGAGGTCCTGGGTCGCCAGTTGCTGCTCTACCTGGCCCAGTACCTGTGTTCCGAGTATCTCCTTGGCAACCAGCGTATCCAGACGCTCGTAAACACCACGCGCATCCACATCCTGGCGTCCATGAACCCCGACGGTTACGAGCTGGCGGCCGCCGAGGTAGAGGATAGCAACGACCCGGAACAACAACCACACCACAACCAGGAAGTAAATCACAAATAAATTTAAAAAACGTCGAAGCCGGGACCAACCAACCGCCGCGTTAGAGATAGAAAGAGGCCACGCCTCCTATCTTCTCCATTATATAGAGTCTGTGACAGCATGTGTTGGGGCACTCTCTTTCTAAGCCTTGCCCCTTTTCGCAACTGCCTATCATCTACCTGAGCTCTCCTATTTGTTCAGCCCCTCCCACTACCAGAGAGACAGAGTGATAGTGTCCTCAACCAATCAACAAGAGCCGTCGGTTAGACTGTTGTCATGGAAACGCAGTGCCATTTTTTTTTGTAGCTGTGTTTAAGGTCGAAGAGGTAACACTGCTAGAAATCTCAAAACGTTTTTCTTAAAATATAAAATGTAACAAATATATTTGTAATAGATAGAACGTCTAGTCGTTGTTTTTCCCAACAGCTGGCGGTGGGAAGCTCTATTGTCGCTATCATCATCTTTTCAAACTACCGAATGATTTCTGGACTATCTTCTTGTAATAGATAGAACGTCTAGTCGTTGTTTTTCCCAACAGCTGGCGGTGGGAAGCTCTATTGTCTTTATCATCATCTTTTCAAACTACCGAATGATTTCTGGACTATCTTCTTGTAATAGATAGAACGTCTAGTCGTTGTTTTTCCCAACAGCTGGCGGTGGGAAGCTCTATTGTCTTTATCATCATCTTTTCAAACAACCGAATGATTTCTGGACTATCTTCTTGTAATAGATAGAACGTCTAGTCGTTGTTTTTCCCAACAGCTGGCGGTGGGAAGCTCTATTGTCTTTATCATCATCTTTTCAAACAACCGAATGATTTCTGGACTATCTTCTTGTAATAGATAGAACGTCTAGTCGTTGTTTTTCCCAACAGCTGGCGGTGGGAAGCTCCATTGTCTTTATCATCATCTTTTCAAACAACCGAATGATTTCTGGACTATCTTCTTCACACAAACAGCATGTCCTGTCACTACAGACACCCTGGTTCGATATCCAGGCTGTATCACAACCCGGCCGGCTGTGATGGGGAATCCCATAGGGCGGCGCACAATTGGCCCAGCGTCGTCCGGGTTTGGACGGTGTAGGCCGTCATTTTAAATAAGAATTTGTTCTTCACTGACTTGCCTCTTAAAATAAAGGTTTTAATAAAAACATAAATGTTTACTCGACAGCTTGTTCTCTCCGGACGGATTACATAGTCTGTCCCTAAATTACTTCCTGTATAGGGAACGATCATGTGACTTGACTGGGAAAATCTCTGGGCCCTCTTCTGGGTCACATGGTCAACAAAACACTCCTGACCTCTTATATTCATCCTATCCAATCACATTCTTCTAACCGACATGACTTCCCATGTTTTCCATTACCCATGATGCTTCACTCTTCACTCCTCCCCGTAACGCTCCTGCAGGGTCGTGGGGTGTTGAACCATGTCTAGGGTCACAACCTTTACCCTCTGTGTGTGTTTGTGTAGGGTCACGAGCTCAACGGTTGGACGGTGGGTCGCACCAACGCTCAGAACCTAGACTTGAACCGAAACTTTCCTGACCTTACGTCTATCCTCTACCGGAATCGCAGGATCAAACGGTTCCGCACAGACCACATCCCCATCCCAGACTCTTACTGGTTTGGTAAGGTATGTAATATCAACATCTCGCTACACTGGTGTCGGTAGTGGGATGGCGCCAGTGAGGCCATCGGAGAGGTGTGTACACATGAGTGATGTAACTAGCTTCTCTATAGCAAGTCCCTCAGGTGTAGGTACCTCTCCGATGGTATGGGAACTTAGCTTTCTGTTGATGTGGGAATGTATAGGACATTCCTACTGTTTTGGTAAGGTATAGGACATTCCTACTGTTTTGGTAAGGTACAGGACATTCCTACTGTTTTGGTAAGGTACAGGACATTCCTACTGTTTTGGTAAGGTACAGGACATTCCTACTGTTTTGGTAAGGTACAGGACATTCTTACTGTTTTGGTAAGGTACAGGACATTCCTACTGTTTTGGTAAGGTACAGGACATTCCTACTGTTTTGGTAAGGTACAGGACATTCCTACTGTTTTGGTAAGGTACAGGACATTCCTACTGTTTTGGTAAGGTACAGGACATTCCTACTGTTTTGGTAAGGTACAGGAGATTCCTACTGTTTTGGTAAGGTACAGGACATTTCTACTGTACAGGACATTCCTACTGTTTTGGTAAGGTACAGGACATTCCTACTGTACAGGACATTCCTACTGTTTTGGTAAGGTACAGGACATTCCTACTGTTTTGGTAAGATATGTTCTAGGGGTGTCCAGAGTTTTAGACAAAACCAGTTTTGTAAGGGAAATGTGTAATTATCCTCCTCTCCTCTCCTCTCCTCTCCTCTCCTCTCCTCTCCTCTCCTCTCCTCTCCTCTCCTCTCCTCTCCTCTCTCAGGTAGCTTCAGAGACTTATGCAGTGATGAAGTGGATCAGGTCTGTGCCGTTTGTCCAGTCTGCGAGCCTCCATGGTGGAGAGCTGGTGATCTCTTATCCCTTTGACTTCTCTAGACACCTCCATGAAGAGAGGATGTTCTCCCCTACACCTGATGAACAGGTACCCTGTCCTGTAATACACCTGACCAACAGGTACCCTGTCCTACACCTGACCAACAGGTACCCTGTCCTACACCTGACCAACAGGTACCCTGTCCTGTCCTACACTTGACCAACAGGTACCTTGTCCTGTAATACACCTGACCAACAGGTACCCTGTCCTGTAATACACCTGACCAACAGGTACCCTGTCCTGTAATACACCTGACCAACAGGTACCCTCTCCTGTAATACACCTGACCAGCAGGTACCCTGTCCTGTCCTACACCTGACCAACAGGTACCCTGTCCTGTAATGCACCTGACCAACAGGTACCCTGTCCTGTCCTACACCTGATGAGCAGGTACCCTGTCCTGTAATACACCTGACCAACAGGTACCCTGTCCTGTAATACACCTGATGAACAGGTACCCTGTCCTGTAATACACCTGATGAACAGGTACCCTGTCCTGTAATACACCTGACCAACAGGTACCCTGTCCTGTAATACACCTGATGAACAGGTACCCTGTCCTGTAATACACCTGACCAACAGGTACCCTGTCCTGTAATACACCTGACCAACAGGTACCCTGTCCTGTAATACACCTGACCAACAGGTACCCTGTCCTGTAATACACCTGATGAGCAGGTACCCTGTCCTGTAATACACCTGACCAACAGGTACCCTGTCCTGTAATACACCTGATGAACAGGTACCCTGTCCTGTAATACACCTGACCAACAGGTACCCTGTCCTGTAATACACCTGACCAACAGGTACCCTGTCCTGTAATACACCTGACCAACAGGTACCCTGTCCTGTAATACACCTGACCAACAGGTACCCTGTCCTGTAATACACCTGACCAACAGGTACCCTGTCCTGTAATACACCTGACCAACAGGTACCCTGTCCTGTAATACACCCGATGAACAGGTACCCTGTCCTGTAATACACCTGATGAACAGGTACCCTGTCCTGTAATACATCTGACCAACAGGTACCCTGTCCTGTAATACACCTGACCAACAGGTACCCTGTCCTGTAATACACCTGACCAACAGGTACCCTGTCCTGTAATACACCTGATGAACAGGTACCCTGTCCTGTAATACACCTGATGAACAGGTACCCTGTCCTGTAATACACCTGACCAACAGGTACCCTGTCCTGTCCTACACCTGACCAACAGGTACCCTGTCCTGTAATACACCTGATGAACAGGTACCCTGTCCTGTAATACATCTGACCAACAGGTACCCTGTCCTGTAATACACCTGGTGAACAGGTACCCTGTCCTGTCCTTCACCTGATGAACAGGTACCCTGTCCTGTAATACATCTGACCAACAGGTACCCTGTCCTGTCCTACACCTGACCAACAGGTACCCTGTCCTGTAATACACCTGACCAACAGGTACCCTGTCCTGTAATACACCTGATGAACAGGTACCCTGTCCTGTAATACACCTGACCAACAGGTACCTGTTCTAAACCTGACCAACGAGTACCCTGTCCTAAATCTGACCAACAGGTACCCTGTTCTACACCTAGTTCATGTCAGTGGTGAAAACCTCTTCTGTTCCCAGGCTAGAAAATGCCATGTTGTAGAGTAGAGACTGTGTTCCTCTCTGCAGGCATTTAAGCAGCTGGCCCGGACATACGCAGACTCTCACGCCAGCATGGCCGACAACAACACAGAGAGGTGATTATATTCCTGGCTATTATTATGATCACCCCTTATTACATGACCTATATATTGTATATTCTAGGTGTGGAGCGTCCTTCATCCGGAGTGGAGGCATCATCAATGGAGCTCTGTGGTACAGCTTCCCAGGGGGTACGGAACCTTCTATATCTTCTCCTCTCCTCCTCGTGTCATTCTGTCTCTCCTTCTCGTGTCATTCTTACTCTCTCTTCCTCTCGTCCTCTCCTCCTCTCTTCCTCTTCTCTCTCCTCCTCTCCTCTCCTCCTCTCCTTCTCTTCTCTCTCCTCCTCTCCATCTCTTCTCTCTCCTCCTCTCCTCCTCCTCTTTTCCTCTCCTCCTCTCCTCCTCTCCTCCTCTCTTCCTCTCTTCCTTTTCTCCTCTCATCTCTTCCTTTCCTCCTCTCCTCTCTCCTCCTCTCTTCCTCTCTTCCTTTTCTCCTCTCATCTCTTCCTTTCCTCCTCTCCTCTCTCCTCCTCTCCTCCTCTCTTCCTCTTCTCTCTCCTCCTCCTCTTTCTCTTCTCTCTCCTCCTCTCTTCCTCTTTTCCTCTCCTCCTCTCCTCCTCTCTTCCTCTTTTCTCTCCTCCTCTCTTCCTCCTCTCCTTAACCTCCCCCTCTTATTCCTGTCTCTGTCTGTTAATTCTCAGTACTTGTGTGTCTAGTGTATATATTTACGGTGTGTCCTAACTCTCTATTTCTCCGGTACCGTAGGCATGTCAGACTTTAACTACCTCCACACTAACTGTCTGGAGATTACGGTGGAGCTGGGCTGTGACAAGTTCCCTTCTGAAGAGGAGCTCTACCCAGAGTGGCTCAGGAACAAGGAGGCCCTGCTCAGTTTCATGGAGTCGGTGGGTCTGCCTCTCTATAGCCCAGCGACCAGACAGCCATTTTGTGCCGTAGTTATACCGTAGAAGGCCTTTGTGCTGTCTCATCATTTTATGACCATGTTTAATGTCCTTATCAGTGGTGGCTGGTGGGCAGAGATATAGGAGGACAGCTGGCTCTTTGTAATGGCTGGAATGGAATACATGGAGCTGTATATTGAACACACGGAAAACATGTGTTTGATGTGTCTGATTCCGTTCCATTCATTCCAATACAGCCGTTATGTTAAAACCTCTTAAGGATCCACCCCCTTTTTTTCCCAAATGTTCGCCTAAAATGACATACCTAAATCTAACTGCCTGTAGCTCAGGCCCTGGAGGAAGGATATTCATATTCTTGACACCATTTGAAAGGAAACACTTTGAAGATTGTGGAAATGTGAAAGGAATGTAGGAGAATATGACACATTAGATCTGGTAAAAGATAATACAAAGAAAAAAACAACTATTTTTTTGTACCATCATCTTTGAAACGCAAGAGAAAGGCCACAATGTATTATTCCAGCCCAGCTGCAATTTAGATTTTGGCCACTAGAGTGCAGCAGTGCATGTGCAAAGTTTTAGACTGATCCAATGAACCATTGCATTTCTGTTCAAAATGTTGTATCAAGACTACCCAAATGTGCCTAACTTGTTTATTAATAACTTTTCATGTTCAAAACTCTAATAGCTACTGTAAATTGGACAGTGCAGTTAGATTAACAAGCATTTAAGCTTCCTGACAATATCAGATATGTCTATGTCCTGGGAAATGTTCTTAGTTACTTACAACCTCATGCTAATCGCATAAGCCTACATTAGCTCAACCTCATACTAATCACATTAGCCTACGTTAGCTCAACCTCATGCTAATCGCATTAGCCTACATTAGCTCAACCTCATGCTAATCGCATTAGCCTACATTAGCTCAACCTCATGTTAATCACATTAGCCTACATTAGCTCAACCTCATGTTAAACACATTAGCCTACATTAGCTCAACCTCATGCTAATCGCATTAGCCTACATTAGCTCAACCGTCCCGTGGACGGGACACCGATCCCGAAGAAGTTTTAAGCTGCCGTCCTACTATATATTTGTCCCGCCCACCAGCCTCCACTGACCTTAGCATTCCCTGCCATTCACTGATAGGGTTGCAAATTCCAGGAAACTTCCCCCCCCAAAAAATTTCCTGGGTTTCCAGGAATCTGGTTGGGAGAATCCTAGAATCAGGGGGGATAAGCAGTATATCCAGGAATCCTGGTTGGGAGAATCCTGGAATCCTGGTTGGGAAAATCCTGGAATGAGTGGGGAATGAGCCGTATATCCAGGAATCCTGGTTGGGAGAATCCTGGAATCCTGGTTGGGAAAATCCTGGAATGAGTGGGAAATGAGCCGTATATCCAGAAATCCTGGTTGGGAGAATCCTGGAATGAGTGGGGAATGAGCCGTATATCCAGAAATCCTGGTTGGGAGAATCCTGGAATGAGGGGGGAATAAGCCGTATATCCAGGGATCCTGGTTGGGAGAATCCTGGAATGAGGGGGGAATAAGCCGTATATCCAGGGATCCTGGTTGGGAGAATCCTGGAATGAGTCTGGAATAAGCAGTATTTGTTAAAATAACCCTATGTCATTCCCCAAGCCTGATATTCCCTGTCGTTCCTTCTCTTCTCCAGGTCCACAGAGGTATTAAGGGAGTGGTGAAGGATGAAGAGGGCTATGGAATAAAGGGAGCGTCCATATCTGTCAGGGGAATTCGTAAAGATGTCACCACAGGTAACCACCGTAATAACTGATAGCCATAGTTCTGGATAAGGTCTGCAGCCCAGACAGGCTGCTTCTGAGCAGGACTCTCTGTTAGAGCTCTATGGAGGGAGAAAGGAGCCCAAATGGCTGCTTCTGAGCAGGGCTCTCTGTTAGAGCTCTATGGAGGGAGAAAGGAGCCCAAATGGCTGCTTCTGAGCAGGGCTCTCTGTTAGAGCTCTATGGAGGGAGAAAGGAGCCCAAATGGCTGCTTCTGAGCAGGGCTCTCTGTTAGAGCTCTATGGAGGGAGAAAGGAGCCCAAATGGCTGCTTCTGAGCAGGGCTCTCTGTTAGAGCTCTATGGAGGGAGATAGGAGCCCAAATGGCTGCTTCTGAGCAGGGCTCTCTGTTAGAGCTCTATGGAGGGAGATAGGAGCCCAAATGGCTGCTTCTGAGCAGGGCTCTCTGTTAGAGCTCTATGGAGGGAGATAGGAGCCCAAATGGCTGCTTCTGAGCAGGACTCTCTGTTAGAGCCTTATGGAGGGAGAAAGGAGCCCAAATGGCTACTTCTGAGCAGGGCTCTCTGTTAGAGCTCTATGGAGGGAGAAAGGAGCCCAAATGGCTACTTCTGAGCAGGGTCCTCTATTAGAGCTCTATGGAGGGAGATAGGAGCCCAAATGGCTAATTCTGAGCAGGTGGCTACTTCTGAGCAGGGCTCTCTGTTACAGCTCCATGGAGGGACAAAGGAGCCATTTGGGACATAGATCATACCTAGTTTCATTCACAGAGCTTTTACAGACGCTCCAAGCGGTTTACATTGTATGGTGTTAATGTAGAGATGTTGGCAGTATACACGCAAGGAATCACAACATTCTTTTTGACGTTGTGTCATCACTGGAGAGACGTGACATCAAGACAAACGCTTTCTCGTGGTGGTTACCCTGTATCAACATGTCACTGTCTCCCTCCTTCCCTGTCTCCTTCCCTGTCTCCCTCCTTCCCTGTCTCCCTCCTTCCCTGTCTCCCTCCTTCTCTGTCTAACTCCTTCTCTGTCTCCCTCCTTCTCTGTCTATCTCCTTCTCTGTCTAACTCCTTCTCTGTCTAACTCCTTCACTGTCTCCCTCCTTCCCTGTCTCCCTCCTTCCCTGTCTCCCTCCTTCCCTGTCTCTCTCCTTCTCTGTCTCCCTCTTTCTCTGTTTCCCTCCTTCCCTGTCTCCCTCCTTCCCTGTCTCCCTCCTTCCCTGTCTCCCTCCTCCTCTGTCTCCCTCTTTCTCTGTCTCTCTACTTCCCTGTCTCACTCCTTCTCTGTCTCCCTCTTTCTCTGTCTCCCTCCTTCTCTGTCTCCCTCCTTCCCTGTCTCCCTCCTTCTCTGTCTCCCCCTTCCCTGCCTCCCTCCCTCCCTCCCTCCTTCCCTGTCCCCTGTCTCCTTCCCTGTCTCCCTCCTTCCCTGTCTCCCTCCTTCCCTGTCTCCCTCCTTCCCTGTCTCCCTCCTTCCCTGTCTCCCTCCTTCTCTGTCTCCCTCCTTCTTTGTCTCCCTCCTTCTCTGTCTAACTCCTTCTCTGTCTAACTCCTTCTCTGTCTCCCTCTTTCACTGTCTCCCTCCTTCCCTGTCCCCTGTCTCCTTCCCTGTCTCCCTCCTTCCCTGTCTCCCTCCTTCTCTGTCTAACTCCTTCTCTGTCTCCCTCCTTCCCTGTCTCCCTCCTTCCCTGTCTCCCTCTTTCTCTCTCTCTCCTTCCCTGTCTCACTCCTTCTCTGTCTCCCTCTTTCTCTGTCTCCCTCCTTCTCTGCCTCCCTCCTTCCCTGTCTCCCTCCTTCTCTGTCTCCCCATTCCCTGCCTCCCTCCCTCCCTCCTTCCCTGTCCCCTCCCTCCCTCCATCCCTGTCTCCGTCCCTGTCCCCTCCCTCCCTCCCTCCTCCTGCCTCTCTCTCTCTCTCTCTCTCTCTCTCTCTCTAGCGGAGGAAGGTGATTACTGGAGGTTAATGAACTCAGGAACACACATCATAACAGCATCAGCTAAAGGTTACTCCAAAGTCAGCAAGAGAATTTACCTGCCTGCTCACATGGAAAAAGCTGGGCGGGTCAACTTCGTGCTCAAAAAGGTAAAGTGAGAGGTTTATCTGTGATCTGAGGTGTTTCTGTGTCAGGATAAGTGTTTTCAGAAATATGATATTGATGTCAGGGTCATGATATCTGAGGTGTTTCTGTGCCAGGATCAGTGTTTTCAGAAATATGATATTGATGTCAGGGTCATGATATCTGATGTGTTGATGTCAGGGTCATGATATCTGAGGTGTTGATGTCAGTGTCATGATATCTGAGGTGTTGATGTCAGTGTCATGATATCTGAGGTGTTGATGTCAGGGTCATGATATCTGAGGTGTTGATGTCAGTGTCATGATATCTGAGGTGTTGATGTCAGTGTCATGATATCTGAAGTGTTGATGTCAGTGTCATGAAATCTGAGGTGTTGTTGTCAGTGTCATGATATCTGATGTGTATTATGTTGATATCAGTGTCATGATATCTGAGGTGTTGATGTCAGTGTCATGATATCTGAGGTGTTGATGTCAGTGTCATGATATCTGAAGTGTTGATGTCAGTGTCATGATATCTGAGGTGTTGTTGTCAGTGTCATGATATCTGATGTGTATTATGTTGATATCAGTGTCATGATATCTGAGGTGTTGATGTCAGTGTCATGATATCTGAGGTGTTGATGTCAGTGTCATGATATCTGAGGTGTTGATGTCAATGTAATGATATCTGAGGTGTTGATGTCAGGGTCATGATATCTGAGGTGTTGATGTCAGTGTCATGATATCTGAGGTGTTGATGTCAGTGTCATGATATCTGAGGTGTTGATGTCAGGGTCATGATATCTGAGGTGTTGATGTCTGAGGTGTTGATGTCAGTGTCATGATATCTGAGGTGTATTATGTTGATGTCAGGGTCATGATATCTGAGGTGTTGTTGTCAGTGTCATGATATCTGAGGTGTATTATGTTGATGTCAGGGTCATGATATCTGAGGTGTTGTTGTCAGTGTCATGATATCTGAGGTGTTGATGTCAGTGTCATGATATCTGAGATATATCATGTTGATGTCAATATCATGATATCTGAGGTGTTGTTGTCAGTGTCATGATATCTGAGGTGTTGATGTCAGTGTCATGATATCTGAGATATATCATGTTGATGTCAGGGTCATGATATCTGAGGTGTTGATGTCAGTGTCATGATATCTGAGGTGTTGTTGTCAGTGTCATGATATCTGAGGTGTTGATGTCAGGGTCATGATATCTGAGGTGTAATATGTTGAAGTCAGTGTCATGATATCTGAGGTATTGATGTCAGTGTCATGATATCTGAGGTGTAATATGTTGAAGTCAGTGTCATGATATCTGAGGTGTTGATGTCAGGGTCATGATATCTGAGGTGTAATATGTTGAAGTCAGTGTCATGATATCTGAGGTGTATTATGTTGATGTCAGTGTCATGATATCTGAGATGTTGATGTCAGTGTCATGATATCTGAGGTGTAATATGTTGATGTCAGTGTCATGATATCTGAGGTGTTGATGTCAGTGTCATGATATCTGAGGTGTTGATGTCAGGGTCATGATATCTGAGATGTTGATGTCAGTGTCATGATATCTGAGGTGTAATATGTTGATGTCAGTGCCATGATATCTGAGGTGTATTATGTTGATGTCAGTGTCATGATATCTGAGGTGTTGATGTCAGTGTCATGATATCTGAGGTGTTAATGTCAGTGTCATGATATCTGAGGTGTATTATGTTGATGTCAGTGTCATGATATCTGAGATGTTGATGTCAGTGTCATGATATCTGAGGTGTTGATGTCAGTGTCATGATATCTGAGATGTTGATGTCAGTGTCATGATATCTGAGGTGTTGATGTCAGTGTCATGATATCTGAGGTGTTAATGTCAGTGTCATGATATCTGAGGTGTATTATGTTGATGTCAGTGTCATGATATCTGAGATGTTGATGTCAGTGTCATGATATCTGAGGTGTTGATGTCAGTGTCATGATATCTGAGGTGTTGATGTCAGTGTCATGATATCTGAGGTGTTGATGTCAGTGTCATGATATCTGAGGTGTTGATGTCAGTGTCATGATATCTGAGTTGTTGATGTCAGTGTCATGATATCTGAGGTATAATGCTAGCCGTCCCTTGAGCGAGATACCTGTCAACAACATCCGGTGAAATTGGAGGGTAAGTAAATTCAAATAAATAATAAGTAATATTAAACATTTATGAACATACAAGTATCTTATATCGGTTAAAAGCTGACATTCTTGTTAATCTAACTGAATTTTCAGATTTGCAAAAGGCTTTACGGTGAAAGCATACCATGCCATTGTTTGAGGACGGCGCCCCACAACATATTTTTCAATCACAAACAGTGATTAAATAAATCACCTACTTCTGAAAATCTTCCTCTGATTGCAATCCAAATGGTCCCAGCTACAACAGGAATGGTCGTTTTGTTAGATAAAATCCTTCTTTATATCCCAAAAAAAGTCAGTTTAGTTTAGCGCCATCGATTTCAGTAATCCACTCGTTCAACTGGCCAAGATAGAAATCCGAAAAACTACACCTTAACTTTGTTCAAACAAGTCAAACTACGTTTCTGTTTATTCCTCAAATGTAAATTAACTATAATATTTCATACGGAAAGAAGTATATTCAATAGGAAAACAAAATAAGCTGGTGAGCGTCCTCTTTATGGCGTGATGCCCCAAGACTGGATTTTCAAAGCTGACTCTCTCTTTTCAAAGTCATATTCTTTCTTCAACATTCATGTTTACAAGCCTGAAACCTTGGGACAAAGACTGTTGCCATCTAGTGGAAGCCATAGGAATTGCAATTTGGGAGCTGGAATCACATAGGACCCATAGCTATTCATTGAAAGATCATGGGATCTCAAAAAAAATAATTTTGTTTTTTTTTTCTTCGGATTTTCGACTACCATATCACTTGTGTTATACTCTCGTGTATTATTTTAACAGTTTTAGAAACTTCAAAGTGTTTTCTATTCCGTACTACCAATTATATGCATATCCTGGCTTCTGGGCCTGAGTAACCTCCCCTCTCCCCCCTCCTCCCTCCTCCCCTACCTCTCATTAAAGATATGTATTTCTCTCCTCTCCTCCAGGTCCCTGTTCAGCCAGTAGGACCAGACCACCTGTTGTTCTCCAGTTCCTATCTCCTCCCTCCTCCCCTACCTCTCATTAAAGATATGTATTTCTCTCCTCTCCTCCAGGTCCCTGTTCAGCCAGTAGGACCAGACTACCACCTGTTCCTCAGCTCCTCCTTGGACACTTATGAGCGCTTCGACCCTTACAACCACTTCCAGAGCTACGGCCGCTCCGAGCCGGGAGAACCCAGGGAACCCAGGGAACCCAGGGAACCGGGGATGGGAGCAGAGGGACAGGAGAAGCCGTGGTGGTGGAACTACTTTACTCAGGCAGGAGTCTCTGCTCCCACCTGGCTGCTACGGAACTTCTAGAAGACTGGACAGGAGAAAGACTGAAAACGGCACACTATTCCCTTATTCCCTCACACTATTCCCTTATTTGGTGCACTACATTTGACCAAAGCCCAAGTGCATTGTGGGGCGGCAGGGTAGGCTAGTGGTTAGAGCGTTGGACTAGTAGCCGAAAGGTTGCAAGTTCAAATCCCCTAGCTGATAAGGTACAGATCTGTCATTCTGCCCCTGAACAACCTACTGTTCCTAGGCCGTCATTGAAAATAAGGATTTGTTCTTAAACTGACTTGCCTAGTTAGGTAAAATAAAAATTATTTGTAGTTTGCATCCCAAATGGCACCATATTCCCTATATAGTACACCCTATTCCCTATATAGTACACCCTATTCCCTATATAGTGCACCCTGTTCCCTATATAGTCAAAAGTAGTGCACTGTAAAGGGAATGGGTGCTATGTGAAATGTCTCCTACAAGATTGGTTCTCAATCTTTTTTTGGTTTCTGTCCCCCATCACATTTAGCTCTGGCCGGAGTACCACCAACGTTCCCCCCATGTTCCCAGAAGGCCTTATGTTCTGTTTAGTCTTCCTGGCCAGGTACCCTGTCCACCAGGGGAACACCTACCTCCACTATGGGCAGGAATCTGATCATGTGTTGTGTCCTGAACAGGAATGATTCTGGGCCTCCATTAACATAATGGGTGCTCTATTATGTTTCATTAAAACATTCTAGTTCTGTCTTCCTCTGTGTTCTATTATGTTTCATTAAAACATTCTAGTTCTGTCTTCCTCTGTGTTCTATTATGTTTCATTAAAACATTCTAGTTCTGTCTTCCTCTGTGTTCTATTATGTTTCATTAAAACATGCTGTCTTCCTCTGTGTTCTATTATGTTTCATTAAGACATTCTAGTTCTGTCTTCCTCTGTGTTCTATTATGTTTCATTAAGACATTCTAGTTCTGTCTTCCTCTGTGTTCTATTATGTTTCATTAAAACATTCTAGTTCTGTCTTCCTCTGTGTTCTATTATGTTTCATTAAAACATTCTAGTTCTGTCTTCCTCTGTGTTCTATTATGTTTCATTAAGACATTCTAGTTCTGTCTTCCTCAGTGTTCTATTATGTTTCATTAAAACATTCTAGTTCTGTCTTCCTCTGTGTTCTATTATGTTTCATTAAAACATTCTAGTTCTGTCTTCCTCAGTGTTCTATTATGTTTCATTAAGACATTCTAGTTCTGTCTTCCTCAGTGTTCTATTATGTTTCATTAAGACATTCTAGTTCTGTCTTCCTCAGTGTTCTATTATGTTTCATTAAGACATTCTAGTTCTGTCTTCCTCTGTGTTCTATTATGTTTCATTAAGACATTCTAGTTCTGTCTTCCTCTGTGTTCTATTATTTCATTAAGACATTCTAGTTCTGTCTTCCTCAGTGTTCTATTATTTCATTAAGACATTCTAGTTCTGTCTTCCTCTGTGTTCTATTATGTTTCAGTAAGACATTCTAGTTCTGTCTTCCTCTGTGTTCTATTATGTTTCATTAAGACATTCTAGTTCTGTCTTCCTCAGTGTTCTATTACGTTTCATTAAGACATTCTAGTTCTGTCTTCCTCTGTGTTCTATTGTGTTTCATTAAGACATTCTGTCTTCCTCTGTGTTCTATTATTTCATTAAGACATTCTAGTTCTGTCTTCCTCTGTGTTCTATTATGTTTCAGTAAGACATTCTAGTTCTGTCTTCCTCTGTGTTCTATTATGTTTCATTAAAACATTCTAGTTCTGTCTTCCTCTGTGTTCTATTGTGTTTCATTAAGACATTCTGTCTTCCTCTGTGTTCTATTGTGTTTCATTAAGACATTCTGTCTTCCTCTGTTTTCTATTATGTTTCATTAAGACATTCTGTCTTCCTCAGTGTTCTATTATGTTTGATTTTAGACAGGCCCTGTCTAAAGACATTCTAATCACAACATTCATCCTCTGAGTTCTATCTTCCTCGGGGTTCTAACAATGCTTCTGTTTCAATGTCTTTCTGTTACAACAAGTGGACTTGTGGATCTGACAGGTTGGGACACACACACACACAAACCCTAGCACACACACACATATACAAACCCTAGCACTTACACACACACTTACACACACACACACACACACACACACACACACACACACACACACATACAAACCCTAGCACGCACACACACACACACACACACACACACACACAAACCCTAGCACACACACACACACACACACACACACACACAAACCCTAGCACGCACACACATTTGTCATTTTAAAGGATTGGGGGCAAATTCTAAACACAAGCAGCTTGTGATGACTTACTGCCTTCAAGACTCAGCATGTCTAAAGATACTCCCCTCCTCCCTACTCTCCTCTCCCCCCTACTCTCCTCTCCTCCTCCTCTCCTCTCCCTCTCTCCTCTCCCCCTTCTCTCCTCTCCCCCCTACTCTCTCCTCTCCCCCCTACTCTCCTCTCCCCCCTACTCTCCTCTCCTCCTCCTCTCTCCTCTCTCCTCCCCCTACTCTCCTCTCCTCTCCCCCTCCTCTCCTCTCCCCCCTACCCTCTCCTCTCCCCCTCCTCTCCTCTCCCCCCTACTCTCTCCTCTCCCCCTCCTCTCCTCTCCCCCCTACTCTCTCCTCTCCCCCCTACTCTCTCCTGCCCCTCCTCTCCTCTCCTCTCCACTCCTCTCCTCTCCTCTCTAGCTGTATCAGTGTATAGCTGTGTCAGTATATAGCTGTGTCAGTGTATAGCTGTATCAGTGTATAGCTGTGTCAGTGTATAGCTGTGTCAGTCTATAGCTGTATCAGTCTATAGCTGTGTCAGTGTATAGCTGTGTCAGTGTATAGCTGTATCAGTCTATAGCTGTATCAGTGTATAGCTGTGTCAGTGTATAAGCTGTGTCAGTCTATAGCTGTATCAGTGTATAGCTGTATCAGTGTATAGCTGTGTCAGTCTATAGCTGTATCAGTCTATAGCTGTATCAGTCTATAGCTGTATCAGTCTATAGCTGTATCAGTCTATAGCTGCATCAGTCTATAGCTGTATCAGTCTATAGCTGTATCAGTCTATAGCTGTGTCAGTGTATAGCTGTATCAGTCTATAGCTGTATCAGTCTATAGCTGTATCAGTCTATAGCTGTATCAGTGTATAGCTGTATCAGTCTATAGCTGTATCAGTCTATAGCTGTATCAGTCTATAGCTGTATCAGTCTATAGCTGTATCAGTGTATAGCTGTATCAGTCTATAGCTGTATCAGTCTATAGCTGTATCAGTGTATAGCTGTATCAGTGTATAGCTGTATCAGTCTATAGCTGTATCAGTGTATAGCTGTATCAGTGTATAGCTGTATCAGTGTATAGCTGTATCAGTGTATAGCTGTGTCAGTCTATAGCTGTATCAGTCTATAGCTGTATCAGTCTATAGCCTACCAGAATCAAGACCCTCTTGATAAATCACTATTACACGTTTTGTCCGTCAGATGCTTTTCATTTCAGATTAAAAATTGATAAAAGGGATGAGGAATCCATTGGTCTTGCTATTTGCATGATTTAGGGTGTTGTTTACACTACTGGCCACTAGATGGCGCCACAGTACACAAAATCAACCACCAGGCATTCACACTGCTTTGATGGGAGATGTCATGAGTTATTTTAACCACAAGGGGGCGCAACCGTACATTAAATGAAGACCAGGCCACCTTCCACCCAGACGGAGAATGAAAAACAAGAGAGTAGAAAGATGAGAAATTGTCCAGGCGTTGGGATTTAGAGAGAGAGATGTTATTCAAGTCTGTGTTATGTCCCAGTTATCTCTCCTTCCTCCTGAAGTGTACACTCATTCACTAGGCATACTGCCCACAAATGATCTCTTCTTCCTCCTGAAGAGTACACTCCTTCACTAGGCCTACTGCCCTCAAGTCATAAAGCATTGGATTGGTGTTGTGGTGACATGGGCTAGAGAGAGTTTCCATACGCCCAGTCATTCCCTTTCAAATCCACGATAGGGAAGTGAACAAGTGCTCACTTGGAGAGATAATTGGGACGCACCCATTGTGCCAAAGTCAAAGGGAGGCAAGATAATTCAATAGATATGAAGTAGAGAGTAGCCTTATAGGCTTCTTCGTCTTCTTCTTCTTCTTCTCCTGGCTGTTAAATAACACTGACCACAAATATATAAACGGGGGCCTCCCGGGTGGGGCAGTGGTCTAAGGCTGTGTCGCTAGAGATTCTGGGATTGAGTCCAGGCCCTGTCTCTGTGGTCTAAGGCTGTGCCGCTAGAGATTCTGGGATTGAGTCCAGGCCCTGTCTCAGTGGAGATTCTGGGATTGAGTCCAGGCCCTGTCTCAGTGGTCTAAGGCTGTGCCGCTAGAGATTCTGGGATTGAGTCCAGGCCCTGTCTCAGCTGACCGGGAGACTCATGAGGCGACGCACAATTTCCCCAGCGACGTCCGGGTTAGGGTAGGGTTTGGCCGGCAGGGATGTCCTTGTCCCATCATGCACTAGCGGCTCCTGTGGGCGCAGTGCACGCTGACACGGTTGCCAGGTGTACGGTGTTAACGGTGTAGGGTTAAGTGGGCGTTGTGTTAAGAGGCAATGCTGCTGGCTTCAAGGGTTAAGTGGGCGTTGTGTTAAGAGGCAATGCTGCTGGGTTGTGTTTCGGAGGACGCACGGCTCCAAACCTTCGCCTCTCCCGAGAGGAGCCAGGCCAATCAGAAGGAGTTTTTTCCCCACAAAAGGGCTTTATTACAGACAGAAATACTCCTCAGTTTCATCAGCTGTCTGTTTGACTGGTGTCAGACCATCCCGCAGGTAAAGAAGCCAGCTGTGGAGGTCCTGGACTGGCATGGTTACACATTTGTCTGCGGTTGTGAGGCCGGTTGGACGTACCACCAAATTCTCTTAATCGACATTAGAGGCGGCTTATGGTAGAGAAATGAACATTCAATTCTCTGGCAACAGCTGTGGTGGACATTCCCTGCAGTCAGCATGTCAATTATACTCTCCCTCAAAACTTGAGACATCTGTGGCATTGTGTTGTGTGACAAAACTGGACATTTTGAAGTGGCCTTTCATTGTCCCCAGCACAAGGTGCACCTGTGGAATGATAAAGCTGTTTAATCAGCTTCTTGATATGCCACACTTGTCAGAGAATAAATAAGCTTTTTGTGCCTACATGTTGTGTTTATGTTTCTGTTCAGTGTATTTTAGACCCAGGCCTACTCCACTACACTTCCACTGTGAACACACACATAATCACTGAACGAAAATATACTAAACTAAAGCTGTACATTGTTAAAAGGTTCCTGGAGGGGATCCTTCAGGGGTTCTTCAAACTGAAACACTAACTAAACACCAACTAAAGAGGTTCCCTGAAGAACCCCCACCAACTAAAGAGGTTCCTTTGAAGAACCCCCACCAACTAAAGAGGTTCCTTGAAGAACCCCCACCAACTAAAGAGGTTCCTTTGAAGAACCCCCACCAACTAAAGAGGTTCCTTGAAGAACCCCCACCAACTAAAGAGGTTCCTTTGAAGAACCTCCACCAACTAAAGAGGTTCCTTGAAGAACCCCTAATTTACCCTTGTTGAACCACTACTTTTTTAGAGCGATAGTGATTGTTGCACTCAAATAATTAGGGATTCAACAAGGGTAAATTAGGGGTTCAACAAGGGTAAATTAGGGGTTCAACAAGGGTAAATGAGAGGTTCAACAAGGGTAAAGGAGGGGTTCAACAAGGGTTCTTCGGTTCCAAGCAAGGCAGAGAGATTTGGATATTATTTGTCCCCTGAAGTTGTGTAGCTCTAATTAAACCAAGGACTTGAAAATCTCTATTTCATGTCCCCAATCCTGTTCTGTCCTCCCTAAGTCAGGTCTTAGACAGGGACATGGGTGGATCCATCCTGTTCTGCCCTCCCTGAGTCAGGTCTCAGACAGGGACATGGGTGGATCAATCCTGTTCTGTCCTCCCTGAGTCAGGTCTTAGACAGGGACATGAGTGGATCAATCCTGTTCTGTCCTCCCTGAGTCAGGTCTTAGACAGGGACATGGGTGGATGCATCCTGTTCTGTCCTCCCTGAGTCAGGTCTTAGACAGGGACATGGGTGGATCAATCCTGTTCTGTCCTCCCTGAGTCAGGTTTTAGACAGGGACATGGGTGGATCAATCCTGTTCTGTCCTCCCTGAGTCAGGTCTTAGACAGGGACATGGGTGGATGCATCCTGTTCTGTCCTCCCTGAGTCAGGTCTTAGACAGGGACATGGGTGGATGCATCCTGTTCTGTCCTCCCTGAGTCAGGTCTTAGACAGGGACATGGGTGGATGCATCCTGTTCTGTCCTCCCTGAGTCAGGTCTTAGACAGTGACATGAGTGGATCAATCCTGTTCTGTCCTCCCTGAGTCAGGTCTTAGACAGGAACATGGGTGGATCAATCCTGTTCTGTCCTCCCTGAGTCAGGTCTTAGACAGGGACATGGGTGGATGCATCCTGTTCTGTCCTCCCTGAGTCAGGTCTTAGACAGGGACATGGGAGTACACCAAATGAACCACCAGGCATTCACACTGCTTTGATGGGAGATGTCATGAGTTATTTTAACCACAAGAGGGCGCAACCGTACATTAAATGAAGACCAGGCCACCTTCCACCCACAGGGGTAGACATTAAACTATTGACGGAGAATGAAAAACAAGAGAGTAGAAAGATGAGAAATTGTCCAGGCGTTGGGATTTAGAGAGAGAGATGTTATTCAAGTCTGTGTTATGTCCCAGTTATCTCTCCTTCCTCCTGAAGTGTACACTCATTCACTAGGCATACTGCCGACAAATGATCTCTCCTTCCTCCTGAAGTGTACACTCCTTCACTAGGCCTACTGCCCTCAAGTCATAAAGCATTGGATTGGTGTTGTGGTGACATGGGCTAGAGAGAGTTTCCATACACCCAGTAGGCCTACTGCCCTCAAGTCATAAAGCATTGGATTGGTGTTATGGTGACATGGGCTAGAAAGAGTTTCCATATACCCAGTCATTCCCTTTCAAATCCACGATAGGGAAGTGAACAAGTGCTCACTTGGAGAGATAATTGAGACGCACCAATTGTGCCAAAGTCAAAGGGAGGCAAGATAATTCAATAGATATGAAGTAGAGAGTAGCCTTATAGGCTTCTTCGTCTTCTTCTTCTTCTTCTCCTGGCTGTTAAATAACACTGACCACAAATATATAAACGGGGGCCTCCTGGGTGGGGCAGTGGTGTAAGGCTGTGCCGCTAGAGATTCTGGGATTGAGTCCAGGCCCTGTCTCAGTGGTCTAAGGCTGTGCCGCTAGAGATTCTGGGATTGAGTCCAGGCCCCGTCTCAGTGGTCTAAGGCTGTGCCGCTAGAGATTCTGGGATTGAGTCCAGGCCCCGTCTCAGTGGTCTAAGGCTGTGCCGCTAGAGATTCTGGGATTGAGTCCAGGCCCTGTCTCAGTGGTGTAAGGCTGTGCCGCTAGTGATTCTGGGATTGAGTCCAGGCCCTGTCTCAGTAGAGATTCTGGGATTGAGTCCAGGCCCTGTCTCAGTGGTCTAAGGCTGTGCCGCTAGAGATTCTGGGATTGAGTCCAGGCCCTGTCTCAGTGGTCTAAGGCTGTGCAGCTAGAGATTCTGGGATTGAGTCCAGGCCCTGTCTCAGTGGTCTAAGGCTGTGCCGCTAGTGATTCTGGGATTGAGTCCAGGCCCTGTCTCAGTGGTGTAAGGCTGTGCCGCTAGTGATTCTGGGATTGAGTCCAGGCCCTGTCTCAGTAGAGATTCTGGGATTGAGTCCAGGCCCTGTCTCAGTGGTCTAAGGCTGTGCCGCTAGAGATTCTGGGATTGAGTCCAGGCCCTGTCTCAGCTGACCGGGAGACTCATGAGGCGGCGCACAATTTCCCCAGCGACGTCCGGGTTAGGGTAGGGTTTGGCCGGCAAGGATGTCCTTGTCCCATCATTCACTAGCGGCTCCTGTGGGCGCAGTGCACGCTGACACGGTTGCCAGGTGTACGGTGTTAACGGTGTAGGGTTAAGTGGGCGTTGTGTTAAGAGGCAATGCTGCTGGCTTCAAGGGTTAAGTGGTCGTTGTGTTAAGAGGCAATGCTGCTGGCTTCAAGGTTTAAGTGAGCATTGTGTTAAGAGGCAATGCTGCTGGGTTGTGTTTCGGAGGACGCACGGCTCCAAACCTTCTCCTCTCCCGAGGGGAGCCAGGCCAATCAGAAGGAGTTTTTTCCCCACAAAAGGGCTTTATTACAGACAGAAATACTCCTCAGTTTCACCAGCTGTCTGTTTGACTGGTCTCAGACCATCCCGCAGGTAAAGAAGCCAGCTGTGGAGGTCCTGGACTGGCATGGTTACACATTTGTCTGCGGTTGTGAGGCCGGTTGGACGTACCACCAAATTCTCTTAATCGACATTAGAGGCGGCTTATGGTAGAGAAATGAACATTCAATTCTCTGGCAACAGCTGTGGTGGACATTCCCTGCAGTCAGCATGTCAATTATACTCTCCCTCAAAACTTGAGACATCTGTGGCATTGTGTTGTGTGACAAAACTGCACATTTTGAAGTGGCCTTTCATTGTCCCCAGCACAAGGTGCACCTGTGGAATGATAAAGCTGTTTAATCAGCTTCTTGATATGCCACACTTGTCAGAGAATAAATAAGCTTTTTGTGCCTACATGTTGTGTTTATGTTTCTGTTCAGTGTATTTTAGACCCAGGCCTACTCCACTACACTTCCACTGTGAACACACACATAATCACTGAACGAAAATATACTAAACTAAAGCTGTACATTGTTAAAAGGTTCCTGGAGGGGATCCTTCAGGGGTTCTTCAAACTGAAACACTAACTAAACACCAACTAAAGAGGTTCCCTGAAGAACCCCCACCAACTAAAGAGGTTCCTTTGAAGAACCCCCACCAACTAAAGAGGTTCCTTGAAGAACCCCCACCAACTAAAGAGGTTCCTTTGAAGAACCCCCACCAACTAAAGAGGTTCCTTGAAGAACCCCCACCAACTAAAGAGGTTCCTTTGAAGAACCCCCACCAACTAAAGAGGTTCCTTGAGGAACCCCCACCAACTAAAGAGGTTCCTTTGAAGAACCCCCACCAACTAAAGAGGTTCCTTTGAAGAACCCCCACCAACTAAAGAGGTTCCTTGAAGAACCCCCACCAACTAAAGAGGTTCCTTTGAAGAACCCCCACCAACTAAAGAGGTTCCTTGAAGAACCCCCACCAACTAAAGAGGTTCCTTTGAAGAACCTCCACCAACTAAAGAGGTTCCTTGAAGAACCCCTAATTTACCCTTGTTGAACCACTACTTTTTTAGAGCGATAGTGATTGTTGCACTCAAATAATTAGGGATTCAACAAGGGTAAATTAGGGGTTCAACAAGGGTAAATTAGGGGTTCAACAAGGGTAAATGAGAGGTTCAACAAGGGTAAAGGAGGGGTTCAACAAGGGTTCTTCGGTTCCAAGCAAGGCAGAGAGATTTGGATATTATTTGTCCCCTGAAGTTATGTAGCTCTAATTAAACCAAGGACTTGAAAATCTCTATTTCATGTCCCCAATCCTGTTCTGTCCTCCCTAAGTCAGGTCTTAGACAGGGACATGGGTGGATCCATCCTGTTCTGCCCTCCCTGAGTCAGGTCTCAGACAGGGACATGGGTGGATCAATCCTGTTCTGTCCTCCCTGAGTCAGGTCTTAGACAGGGACATGGGTGGATCCATCCTGTTCTGTCCTCCCTGAGTCAGGTCTTAGACAGGGACATGGGTGGCTCAATCCTGTTTTGTCCTCCCTGAGTCAGGTCTCAGAAAGAAACATGGGTGGATCAATCCTGTACTGTCCTCCCTGAGTCAGGTCTTAGACAGGGACATGGGTGAATAAATCCTGTTCTGTCCTCCCTGAGTCAGGTCTTAGACAGGGACATGAGTGGATCAATCCTGTTCTGTCCTCCCTGAGTCAGGTCTTAGACAGGGACATGAGTGGATCAATCCTGTTCTGTCCTCCCTGAGTCAGGTCTTAGACAGGGACATGGGTGGATCAATTCTGTTCTGTCCTCCCTGAGTCAGGTCTTAGACAGGGACATGGGTGGATCAATCCTGTTCTGTCCTCCCTGAGTCAGGTCTTAGACAGGGACATGGGTGGATCAATCCTGTACTGTCCTCCCTGAGTCAGGTCTTAGACAGGGACATGAGTGGATCAATCCTGTTCTGTCCTCCCTGAGTCAGGTCTTAGACAGGGACATGGGTGGATCAATCCTGTACTGTCCTCCCTGAGTCAGGTCTTAGACAGGGACATGAGTGGATCAATCCTGTTCTGTCCTCCCTGAGTCAGGTCTTAGACAGGGACATGGGTGGATCAATCCTGTTCTGTCCTCCCTGAGTCAGGTCTTAGACAGGGACATGAGTGGATCAATCCTGTTCTGTCCTCCCTGAGTCAGGTCTTAGACAGGGACATGGGTGGATCAATTCTGTTCTGTCCTCCCTGAGTCCCCCAAAATACTACAGTAAATACTACAGTACAGTCTCCAAAACAATACAGTAAATAAATACTACTGTAAATCTACTGTAAATCCCCCCAAAACTACAGTAAATACTACAGTTTTCTTATACTACAGTATTTTTTTCCAGGTCTGTCTGTCTGTAGTGCACTATATAGGGCCCTGGTCTAAAGTAGTGCACTATATAGGGTCCAGGTCTAAAGTAGTGCACTATATAGGGCCCTGGTCTAAAGTAGTGCACTATATAGGGTCCAGGTCTAAAGTAGTGCACTATATAGGGTCCAGGTCTAAAGTAGTCCACTATATAGGGCCCTGGTCTAAAGTAGTGCACTATACAGGGAATAGGGTGCCATTTTGGAGTCACAATACTCTGTGCTTTTTAAGGGTAGCTCTAATTATGAATGAATTAGTTTCAGGGTCAGCTGATGCTACCTGCTTTAATCGCAGTGACCCCCAGCCCGACCCCGGGCCACCATTGAGCCTCCAAGTAGTCAAATCTCCATCTGCATCCCAAATGGGACCCTATTCCCTATATAGTGCCCTACGTTTGACCAGAGCCCTATTCCCTATATAGTGCCCTACGTTTGACCAGAGCCCTATTCCCTATATAGTGCACTACTTTAGACCAGAGCCCTATTCCCTATATAGTGAACTACTTTAGACCAGAGCCCTATTCCCTATACAGTGCACTACTTTAGACCAGGGCCCTAAATAGTGCTGTAGTTTAAACCAGGACTCTATATAGTACACTACTTTAGACCAGATGCCCATGGCTGTCCCTAGGGGAATAAAGTAGGGCACTATATAGTGCACTACTTTAGACCAGATGGCTGTCCCTAGGGGAATAAAGTAGGGCACTATATAGGGAAGAGGGTTCCATTTGGGACAGATATTGTCTCAACCAGAGTGTGTTGATGGTGAGAGATCCACTTCTCTCTTTCTTTCTCTGTTCCTGATGGGTTTATTTTGAAATGTTACCTCACTCCTTCTCTCTTTCCTTCGCTGCCTGTCGGTATGCGTGTCTGTCCATCTGTCTCACTCCTCTCTTTCCTTCGCTGCCTGTCGGTATGCGTGTCTGTCTGTCTCACTCCTTCTCACTTTCCTTCGCTGCCTGTCGGTATGCGTGTCTGTCCATCTGTCTCACTCCTTCTCTCTTTCCTTCGCTGCCTGTCGGTATGCGTGTCTGTCCATCTGTCTCACTCCTTCTCACTTTCCTTCGCTGCCTGTCGGTATGCGTGTCTGTCTGTCTGTCTCACTCCTTCTCTCTTTCCTTCGCTGCCTGTCGGTATGCGTGTCTGTCTGTCTGTCTCACTCCTCTCTTTCCTTCGCTGCCTGTCGGTATGCGTGTCTGTCCATCTGTCTCACTCCTTCTCTCTTTCCTTCGCTGCCTGTCGGTATGCGTGTCTGTCCATCTGTCTCACTCCTTCTCTCTTTCCTTCGCTGCCTGTCGGTATGCGTGTCTGTCCATCTGTCTCACTCCTTCTCTCTTTCCTTCGCTGCCTGTCGGTATGCGTGTCTGTCCATCTGTCTCACTCCTTCTCTCTTTCCTTCGCTGCCTGTCGGTATGCGTGTCTGTCCATCTGTCTCACTCCTTCTCTCTTTCCTTCGCTGCCTGTCGGTATGCGTGTCTGTCTGTCTCCCCCCTCTCTCTCCGTCTCCCCCCCCTCTCTCCGTCTCCCCCCTCTCTCTGTCTCTCTCTCTCTGTCTCTCTCTCTCCCCTCATCTCCCTCTCTCTCTCTCCATCTCCCCCTCTCTCCCCCCCCTCTCTCTCTCTCTCTCTCTCTCTCTCTCTCTGTCTCCCCCCTCTCTCTCCGTCTCCCCTCTCTCTCTCTCTCTCTCTCTCTCTCTCTCTCTCTCTCTCTCTCTCTCTCTCTCTCTCTGTCTCCCCCCCTCCCCCCTCTCTCTCCGTCTCACCTCTCTCTCTCTCTCTCTCTCTCTCTCTCTCTCTCTCTCTCTCTCTCTCTCTGTCTCCCCCCTCTCTCTCCGTCCCCCCCTCTCTCTCTCTCTGTCTCTCGCTCTCCCCTCATATCTCACTCTCTCTCTGCCCCTCTCTCTCTCTCATAGCTTGTGGGAAGGAGAAGGAAGAACATATATATTTTAATTGAATGTTTCTGTCTCTCTCTCTACTACTGTCTCTATCAGTCCCATAGTAATATAGTACTACTGTCTGTATCAGTACCATAGTAATATAGTAGTACTGTCTCTATCAGTACCATAGTAATATAGTAGTACTGTCTCTATCAGTACCATAGTAATATAGTACTACTGTCTCTATCAGTACCATAGTAATATAGTAGTACTGTCTGTATCAGTACCATAGTAATATAGTACTACTGTCTGTATCAGTACCATAGTAAAATAGTACTACTGTCTGTATCAGTACCATAGCAATATAGTACTACTGTCTCTATCAGTCCCATAGTAATATAGTACTACTGTCTCTATCAGTACCATAGTAATATAGTACTACTGTCTCTATCAGTCCCATAGTAATATAGTAGTACTGTCTGTATCAGTACCATAGTAATATAGTACTACTGTCTGTATCAGTACTATAGTAATATAGTACTACTGTCTCTATCAGTACCATAGTAATATAGTACACTGTCTGTATCAGTACTATAGTAATATAGTACTACTGTCCCTATCAGTACCATAGTAATATAGTACTACTGTCTGTATCAGTACCATAGTAATATAGTACTACTGTCTGTATCAGTACCATAGTAATATAGTACTACTGTCCCTATCAGTACCATAGTAGTACGATAGACTGTCTACCTCTTAGTCCATGAGACATTTTGTATTTTCATATTGTAAATTATATTTGTGTAAGTGTGAATTTGAAACACGGACATGCAAATACTCGCGCACACACACACACACACACGCACACACACACACACACACACACACACACACACACACACACACACACACACACACACACAGAGAGAGACAGACAGACAGACGTTTTGATTCAGTAGTCGTTTGCTTTGCGGAGTGGCGACGCCCCTCTCTGGTTGCAGTGTGAGCTGAGCGGTCAAGACAGAATCGCCCTGGGCCCGGCAGTGTGGGTAACAGGACCTTGCCAGACAGTGTGTGTGTGTGTGTTATTATTGTATTCGACTTGGCTATGGTCCCTGTTACACATGAATACATCTAAAATAGAGACAACTGTTGAGGTAATAACTAGGCTTTGGTCCCTGTTACACATCAATACATCTAAAATAGAGACAACTGTTGAGGTAATAACTAGGCTTTGGTCCCTGTTACACATCAATACATCTAAAATAGAGACAGCTGTTGAGGTAATAACTAGGCTTTGGTCCCTGTTACACATCAACACATCTAAAATAGAGACAACTGTTGAGGTAATAACTAGGCTTTGGTCCCTGTTACACATCAATACATCTAAAATAGAGACAGCTGTTGAGGTAATAACTAGGCTTTGGTCCCTGTTACACATCAATACATCTAAAATAGAGACAGCTGTTGAGGTAATAACTAGGCTTTGGTCCCTGTTACACATCAACACATCTAAAATAGAGACAACTGTTGAGGTAATAACTAGGCTTTGGTCCCTGTTACACATCAATACATCTAAAATAGAGACAACTGTTGAGGTAATAACTAGGCTTTGGTCCCTGTTACACATCAACACATCTAAAATAGAGACAGCTGTTGAGGTAATAACTAGGCTATGGTCCCTGTTACACATCAATACATCTACTACAGAGAAAACTTTTGAGGTAATAACGAGGCAGACTAAGTGGGCAGACTTTAAAATATTTAGAGCTCAATAGGTCCTGGTCAACAGTAGAGTTCTATGGGTCCTGGTCAACTGTAGAGTTCTATGTGTCCTGGTCAACAGTAGAGCTCTATGTGTACTGGTCAACAGTAGAGCTCAATGGGTCCTGGTCAACAGTAGAGCTCTAATAGGTCCTGGTCAACAGTAGAGCTCTATGGGTCCTGGTCAACAGTATAGCTTTATAGGTCCTGGTCAACAGTAGAGCTCTATAGATCCTGGTCAACAGTAGAGCTCTATGGGTCCTGGTCAACAGTAGAGCTCTTATAGGTCCTGGTCAACAGTAGAGCTCTAATAGGTCCTGGTCAACTGTATAGCTCTATGGGTCCTGGTCAACAGTAGAGGTCTATGGGTCCTGGTCAACAGTAGAGCTCAATGGGTCCTGGTCAACAGTAGAGTTCTAATAGGTCCTGGTTAACAGTAGAGCTCTATAGGTCATGGTCAACAGTAGAGCTCTATAGGTCATGGTCAACAGTAGAGCTCAATGAGTCCTGGTCAACAGTATAGCTCTATAGATCCTGGTCAACAGTAGAGCTCTATGTGACCTGGTCAACAGTAGAGCTCTAATAGGTCCTGGTCAACAGTAGAGCTCTAATAGGTCCTGGTCAACAATAGATCTCTATGGGTCCTGGTCAACAGTAGAGGTCTATGGGTCCTGGTCAACAGTAGAGCTCTATGAGTCCTGGTCAACAGTAGAGCTCTATGTGTTCTGGTCAACAGTAGAGCTCTATGTGTACTGGTCAACAGTAGAGCTCTATGTGTACTGGTCAAAAGTAGAGCTCAATGGGTCCTGGTCAACAGTAGAGCTCTATAGATCCTGGTCAACAGTAGAGCTCTAATAGGTCCTGGTCAACAGTAGAGCTCTAATAGGTCCTGGTCAACAGTAGAGCTCTAATAGGTCCTGGTCAATAGTATAGCTCTAATAGGTCCTGGTCAACAGTAGAGCACTAATAGGTCCTGGTCAACAGTAGAGCTCTAATAGGTCCTGGTTAACAGTAGAGCTCTAATAGGTCCTGGTCAACAGTAGAGCTCTATGTGTCCTGGTCAACAGTATAGCTTTATAGGTCCTGGTCAACAGTAGAGCTCTATAGGTCATGGTCAACAGTAGAGCTCTAATAGGTCCTGGTCAACAGTAGAGCTCTATGTGACCTGGTCAACAGTAGAGCTCTAATAGGTCCTGGTCAACAGTAGAGCTCTAATAGGTCCTGGTCAACAATAGATCTCTATGGGTCCTGGTCAACAGTAGAGGTCTATGGGTCCTGGTCAACAGTAGAGCTCTATGGGTCCTGGTCAACAGTAGAGCTCTATGTGTTCTGGTCAACAGTAGAGCTCTATGTGTACTGGTCAACAGTAGAGCTCTATGTGTACTGGTCAAAAGTAGAGCTCAATGGGTCCTGGTCAACAGTAGAGCTCTAATAGGTCCTGGTCAACAGTAGAGCTCTAATAGGTCCTGGTCAATAGTATAGCTCTAATAGGTCCTGGTCAACAGTACAGCACTAATAGGTCCTGGTCAACAGTAGAGCTCTAATAGGTCCTGGTTAACAGTAGAGCTCTAATAGGTCCTGGTCAACAGTAGAGCTCTATGTGTCCTGGTCAACAGTATAGCTTTATAGGTCCTGGTCAACAGTAGAGCTCTATAGGTCATGGTCAACAGTAGAGCTCTATAGGTCATGGTCAACAGTAGAGCTCTAATAGGTCCTGGTCAACAGTAGAGCTCTATGTGTTGCTGGTCAACAGTAGAGCTCTGTGGGTCCTGGTCAACAGTAGAGCTCTAATAGGTCCTGGTCAACAGTAGAGCTCTGTGGGTCCTGGTCAACAGTAGAGCTCGAATAGGTCCTGGTCAACAGTAGAGCTCTAATAGGTCCTGGTCAACAGTAGAGCTCTGTGGGTCCTGGTCAACAGTAGAGCTCTGTGGGTCCTGGTCAACAGTAGAGCTCTATGGGTCCTGGTCAAGAGTAGAGCTCTATGTGTCCTGCTCAACAGTAGAGCTCTAATGGGTCCTGGTCAACAGTAGAGCTCTAATAGGCCCTGGTCAACAGTAGAGCTCTAATAGGTCCTGGTCAATAGTAGAGCTCTACAGTAGAACCCATGGAACGGGTTAAAAGGGACTTTCCATTAACCAATCGTTTCCTTTCCTTTCCATGAACCAATCGTTTCCTTTCCTTTCCATGAACCAATTGTTTCCTTTCCTTTCCATGTACCAATAGTTTCCTTTCCTTTCCATTAACCAGTCGTTTCCTTTCCTTTCCATGTACCAAGCGTTTCCTTTCCTTTCCATGTACCAATCGTTTCCTTTCCATCAACCAATCATTTCCTTTCCTTTCCATGAACCAATAATTTCCTTTCCTTTCCATGTACCAATCGTTTCCTTTCCTTTCCATGAACCAATCGTTTCGTTTCCTTTCCATGAACCAATCCTTTCCTTTCCATGAACCAATCGTTTCCTTTCCATGTACCAATCGTTTCCTTTCCATGAACCAGTTTCCTTTCCTTTCCATGAACCAATCGTTTCCTTTCCATGTACCAATCATTTCCTTTCCATGAACCAATCGTTTCCTTTCCTTTCCATGAACCAATCGTTTCCTTTCCTTTCCATGTACCAATTGTTTCCTTTCCTTTCCATGAACCAAACGTTTCCTTTCCTTTCCATGTACCAATCGTTTCCTTTCCTTTCCATGTACCAATCGTTTCCTTTCCTATCCATGTACCAATCGTTTCCTTTCCTTTCCATGAACCAATCGTTTCCTTTCCTTTCCATGAATCAATCATTTCCTTTCCTTTTCATGTACCAATCGTTTCCTTTCCTTTCCTTAAACCAATCGTTTCCTTTCCTTTCCATGTACCAATCGTTTCCTTTCCTTTCCATGAACCAATCGTTTCCTTTCCTTTCCATGTACCAATCGTTTCCTTTCCTTTCTTTAAACCAATCGTTTCCTTTCCTTTCCATGTACCAATCGTTTCCTTTCCTTTCCATGAAGGGAAGTGAACAAGTGAGAAAGGAGATATTGTTTGAAATGCAGCCTGTGTTCAGTGATGCATCTACATCCTCTGAGCTGACAGCTAAAGTGTGTGTGTGTGTGTGTGTGTGTGTGTGTGTGTGTGTGTGTGTGTGTGTGTGTGTGTGTGTGTGTGTGTGTGTGTGTGTGTGTGTGCGTGTTAACATCCTCTGGCCTGACAGCTAAAGTAGCACAGCGATGTCCCCGACTATATGCCTCCGGACATTTACCTCTCTGTCTCTCTCTCCTTCCTTTTTAAGTGTTTTCTATCTCTCTCTCTCCTTCCTTTTTAAGTGTTTTCTATCTCTCTCTAGCTCTCTCTCTCCTCTCCGTCTCTTTTCTTTTTCCGCCTGTAGAGATACGGGGTGCTTTGAGAAGCAACTTATTTCCGTGTGTGTGTGTGTGTGTGTGTGTGTTGTGGTGCCTGATCTCATGAACGTAGATCTATTATTAAATACGGTTGTACAGGTTCTCTGCAATGCTTTTCAATGAAGAGCATTTGGAATTGGAATTACTTTTCTGAGTTGAGAAGGAACTGACCACCAACCCTGATTGGATTATACCTTGTTGAATTGTACTGTTACAGGCTGCATTGTTATTATTATATTATATTATATTATATTATATTCTATTATATATTATATTATATTATATATTCTATTCTATTATTATATTATTATTATATTATATTATTATATATTATATTATATATTATATTATTATTATATATTATATTATATATTCTATTCTATTATTATATTATTATTATATTATATTATTATATATTATATTATATATTATATTATTATTATATATTATATTATATATTATATTATTATTATATATTATATTATTATTATATATTATATTATTATATTATATTATTATTATATATTATATTATATATTATATTATTATATTATATTATTATTATATATTATATTATATTATATTATTATTATATTATATTATTATATATTATATTATATATTATATTATTATTATATATTATATTATATATTATATTATTATTATATATTATATTATTATTATATATTATATTATTATTATATATTATATTATTATTATATATTATATTATATTATTATTATATATTATATTATATTATATTCTATTATTATTATATATTATATATTATATTATATTATTATATATTATATTATTATATATTATATTTTATATTATTATTATTATATAATATAATATATATTATATTATATTATTATATATTATATATTATATTATATTATTATATATTATATTATATTATTATATATTATATTATTATTATTATATATTATATTATATTATTATTATTATATATTATTATTATTATATATTATATTATATATTATATTATATTATTATTATTATATATTATATTATTATATATTATATTTTATATTATTATTATTATATATTATGTTATATATTATTTTATATTATTATTATTATATATTATATTATTATATATTATATTATATATTATATTATATTATTATTATTATATTATTATATATTATATTATTATATATTATATTATTATATATTATATATTATATTATATTATTATATATTATATTATTATATATTATATTTTATATTATTATTATTATATATTATAATATATATTATATTATATTATTATATATTATATATTATATTATATTATTATATATTATATTATATTATTATATATTATATTATTATTATTATATATTATATTATATTATTATTATTATATATTATTATTATTATATATTATATTATATATTATATTATATTATTATTATTATATATTATATTATTATATATTATATTTTATATTATTATTATTATATATTATGTTATATATTATTTTATATTATTATTATTATATATTATATTATATATTATATTATATTATTATTATTATATATTATATTATTATATATTATATATTATATTATATTATTATTATTATATATTATGTTATATATTATATTATATTATTATATATTATATTATTATTATTATATATTATATTATATTATTATTATTATATATTATTATTATTATATATTATATTATATATTATATTATATTATTATTATTATATATTATATTATTATATATTATATTTTATATTATTATTATTATATATTATGTTATATATTATATTATATTATTATTATTATTATATATTATGTTATATATTATATTATATTATTATTATTATTATATATTATGTTATATATTATATTATATTATTATTATATATTATATTATATATTATATTATATTATTATTATTATTATATATTATGTTATATATTATATTATATTATTATTATTATATATTATGTTATATATTATATTATATTATTATTATATATTATATTATATATTATATTTTATATTATTATTATTATATATTATGTTATATATTATTTTATATTATTATTATTATATATTATATTATTATATATTATATTATATATTATATTATATTATTATTATTATATATTATGTTATATATTATTTTATATTATTATTATTATATATTATATTATTATATATTATGTTATATATTATATTATATATTATATTATATATTATATTTTATATTATTATTATTATATATTATGTTATATATTATTTTATATTATTATTATTATATATTATATTATTATATATTATATTATATTATATTATTATTATTATATATTATGTTATATATTATTTTATATTATTATTATTATATATTATATTATTATATATTATGTTATATATTATATTATATATTATATTATATATTATATTTTATATTATTATTATTATATATTATGTTATATATTATTTTATATTATTATTATTATATATTATTATTATATATTATATTATATATTATATTATATTATTATTATTATATATTATGTTATATATTATTTTATATTATTATTATTATATATTATATTATTATATATTATGTTATATATTATATTATATTATTATTATTATATATTATGTTATATATTATATTATATTATTATTATATATTATATATTATATTATATTATTATTATTATATATTATATTATTATATATTATGTTATATATTATTTTATATTATTATTATTATATATTATATTATTATATATTATATTATATATTATATTATATTATTATTATTATTATATATTATATTATTATATATTATATTTTCAACCAAAACAAAATATATCCATCCAGAGCAAACTGCAACCATCCCCGGTACCGTCCCAGTATTCCCGTCCACACCGGAAACGTTATATACAAGCAGAAACAATCTGACATGATTATACCTCTTGTAAACGCAGGAACATGGACGCGAATCTAATGGCTTCTTGTTGTATTTGTCACAATTGAATCAACTCAAAGTTCTGTCAAAGTAGTGGATGGAGCCTCGTTTAAATGTAGGCCTCAAGTTGTTGGCCTGTAGTTTAGTTTAAGTGTAGACATAGAGTATTCTGAGATTAATGGCCTGTAGTTTAGTTTAAAAGTAGACAGAATATTCTGAGATTATTTGCCTGTAGTTTAGTTTAAAAGTAGACAGAGTATTCTGCGGTTGTTGGCCTGTAGCTTAGTTTAAAAGTAGACATAGAGTATTCTGAGATTAATGGCCTGTAGTTTAGTTTAAAAGTAGACATAGAGTATTCTGAGATTAATGGCCTGTAGTTTAGTTTAAAAGTAGACAGAGTATTCTGAGGTTATTGGCCTGTAGTTTAGTTTAAAAGTAGACACAGAGTATTCTGACGTTATTGGCCTGTAGCTTAGTTTAAAAGTAGACATAGAGTATTCTGAGATTAATGGCCTGTAGTTTAGTTTAAAAGTAGACAGAGTATTCTGAGATTAATGGCCTGTAGTTTAGTTTAAAAGTAGACACAGAGTATTCTGAGATTAATGGCCTGTAGTTTAGTTTAAATGTAGACAGAGTATTCTGAGATTAATGGCCTGTAGTTTAGTTTAAAAGTAGACAGAGTATTCTGAGATTAATGGCCTGTAGTTTAGATTAAAAGTAGACATAGAGTATTCTGAGATTAATGGCCTGTAGCTTAGATTAAAAGTAGACAGAGTATTCTTAGATTAATGGCATGTAGTTTAGATTAAATGTAGACATAGAGTATTCTGAGATTAATGGCCTGTAGTTTAGTTTAAAAGTAGACAGAGTATTCTGAGGTTGTTGGCCTGTAGTTTAGTTTAAAAGTAGACAGAGTATTCTGAGATTAATGGCCTGTAGTTTAGATTAAATGTAGAGATAGAGTATTCTGAGGTTGTTGTTTAGTGAGCATTCCTTTCAGCTTCGTTTTGACTGAAAGACGTCACCCAGCTTGTCCTTTATCTGGCTATCTGGGTGATGACGGAGGTTGTGGATGACGGAGGCTGTTCCACCTGGCTATCAGGGGGATGACGGAGGTTGTGGATGACGGAGACTGTTCCACCTGGCTATCAGGGGGATGACGGCGGCTGTGGATGACGGAGGCTGTTCCACCTGGCTATCAGGGGGATGACGGAGGCTGTGGATGATGGAGGCTGTTCCACCTGGCTATCAGGGGGATGACGGAGGCTGTGGATGATGGAGGCTGTTCCACCTGGCTATCAGGGGGATGACGGAGGCTGTGGATGACGGAGGCTGTTCCACCTGGCTATCAGGGGGATGACGGAGGCTGTGGATGACGGAGGCTGTTCCACCTGGCTATCAGGGGGATGACGGAGGCTGTTCCACCTGGCTATCAGGGGGATGACGGAGGTTGTGGATGACGGAGGCTGTTCCACCTGGCTATCAGGGGATGACGTAGGCTGTGGATGACGGAGGCTGTTCCACCTGGCTATCAGGGGTGATGACGGAGGTTGTGGATGACGGAGGCTGTTCCACCTGGCTATCATGGGGATGACGGAGGTTGTGGATGACGGAGGCTGTTCCACCTGGCTATCAGGGGGATGACGGAGGTTGTGGATGACTGAGGCTGTTCCACCTGGATGACGGAGGTTGTGGATGACGGAGGCTGTTCCACATGGCTATCAGGGGGATGAGTGAGGCTGTTCCACCTGGCTATCAGGGGTCTCTCTCTCTCTCTGTCTCTCTCTCTCTCTCTCTCTCTCTCTGTCTCTCTCTCTCTGTCTCTCTCTCTCTCTCTCTCTCTCTCTCTCTCTCTCTCTCTCTCTCTCTCTCTCTGTCTCTCTCTCTCTCTGTGTCTCTCTCTCTCTCTGTCTCCCTCTCTCTGTCTCTCTCTCTGTCTCTCTCTCTCTCTTTCTCTCTCTCTGTCTCTCTCCGTCTCTCTCCGTCTCTCTCTCTCTCTCTCGCTCTCTCTCTCTCTCTCTCTCTCTCTTTCACTCTCTCTTTCTCCCTCCATCTCTCTTATTCTCTCTCTCTTCTGAGTTGTGTTGTAATTTGATCATCTCATGCATGTTGTATTTCTCAAAAAGGCAGAGTGTGTGTGTGTGTGTGTGTCCACATTACTTGTGTGTGTTCTCTGGGGGACGTGCTGGTTGTCAGAGTGTATCAGGCTGTTAGATCCGTCTCTACCCGATGTGGCACTGCACAGCGCTACATCAGCAAGTGGTGCCTTCACATCATTTGATACCAAAAGCCTAAATCGCTCAGAGCGCCAGCGGTTATCTGAGTTGAAAGAGAGAGAGGGGGAGCGGAGACAGACTGATAGACTAGTCAGGGAACGTTTAAGAGAGAGAAACTCAGATAATAGATTGTTTTCTGACACAGACATACTTGGATGTTGTTTGCTTGGTCCATTAGATTTCTGTGGCGCTGTGAATTTATCTCCTCGAGGTACCCCCTCCAGCCGTTCCAGGGACCGGTATGTGATCTACTTCACACCTAGTACATCTGATTCAACTAGTTAACTAATCATCGAGCCATTGACTACTTGAAACATTAAACTAGTTCTAGAAATTGTGAAACGTAATGGGGTTCCCCAAGGTGAGGTTTAAGAACGGGTGAAATGTAATGGGGTTCCCCAAGGTAAGGTTTAAGAACGGGTGAAATGCAATGGGGTTCCCCAAGGTGAGGTTTAAGAACGGGTGAAATGTAATGGGGTTCCCCAAGGTGAGGTTTAAGAACCGGTGAAACGGCCCTGTCTATAGTAGTTCACTATATAGGGAATAGGGCTCTGGTCACTAGTAGTTCACTATATAGGGAATAGGGCTCTGGTCACTAGTAGTACCACTATATAGGGAATAGGGCTCTGGTCTATAGTAGTACCACTATATAGGGAATAGGGCTCTGGTCACTAGTAGTCCACTACACAGGGAATATGGCTCTGGTCACTAGTAGTACCACTATATAGGGAATAGGGCTCTGGTCACTAGTAGTTCACTATATAGGGAATAGGGCCCTGGTCACTAGTAGTCCACTACACAGGGAATATGGCTCTGGTCACTAGTAGTACCACTATATAGGGAATAGGGCTCTGGTCACTAGTAGTTCACTATATAGGGAATAGGGCTCTGGTCACTAGTAGTTCACTATATAGGGAATAGGGCTCTGGTCACTAGTAGTTCACTATATAGGGAATAGGGCTCTGGTCACTAGTAGTTCACTATGTAGGGAATAGGGTCCCATTTGGGATGTGTGCCTTCTCTCCCTTATTGGTTTAAATCTAACTGGTTAAACCCAAATCCCCTGCATGTGACCCTTAAGCTTGTATTAGGCTAAAGCGATCCGCCGATAGCCCATCGAGCTAATTACCTGGATACATGCCAAATGGGCCCTGGTCTAAAGCAGTGTACTATTTAGGGAATAGGGCTCTGGTCTAAAGTAGTATACTATGTAGGGAATAGGGCTCTGGTCTAAAGTAGTGTGCTATGTAGGAAATAGGGCTCTGGTCTATAGTAGTGCACTATATTGGGAATAGGGTCCTGGTCTAAAGTAGTGTACTATGCAGGGAATAGGGCCCTGGTCTAAAGTAGTGTGCTATGTAGGGAATAGGGCTCTGGTCTAAAGTAGTGTACTATGTAGGGAATAGTGCTCTGGTCTAAAGTAGTGCACTATATAGGGAATAGGGCTCTGGTCTAAAGTAGTGTGCTATGTAGGGAATAATTGTTCAATTTGGGACAAAATCCCTGAGTTTAACGAAGTCAGTCGTACTTATGGAGATAAAGCCACAGTGGTAACAGAGTTAGCGGAATTAGCCTAGCGATAGCCCAGCCAAGCTGTTTATACTGTTTGGCTAACATCGTGAGCCTAGCGTTAGCCTAGCGTTAGCAAACTCAAGGGTCTAAGCCAATGCTAGAGGCCTGTCACTACTCATGCTTCCTAGCATTCCTAGCTTTGATGTCCCCTGTGTAATGACCTTCTAGTGGCCAGGCCCATAGAGCTTCCTGTTCCCTACATAATGACCTACTATTGACCAGGGCTCAAATAGGACATTGGTCAAATGTAGTGCATTATGTAAGGAATAGGGTGAACTATGACCTCGTGGGCCACGCTGGAGCCATTCGGGACATTCTTCCTTGATCTCGGTGAACTCTGACCTCATGGGCCACGCTGGAACCATTCGGGAAGGTCTTCCTTGGTCTCAGTGAACTCTGACCTCATGGGCAGCACTGGAGCCATTCGGGACGGTCTCCCTTGGTCTCGGTGAACTCTGACCTCATGGGCCAGGCTGGAGCAATTCGGGACGGTCTCCCTTGGTCTCGGTGAACTCTGACCTCATGGGCGGCGCTGGAACTTGTTTTTCTTTCAGACATTTTTTGATTCTTTGCTTTCTCTCCTCTTTCCCTCATTTACTCCTGAAAGAGAGAGAGACACTTCTGAACATGACAGCATGGAGCTGCAGCTCATTATGAAAGAGATGGAGTGGGGTGTGAGTGTGTGTGTGCGTGCTGCAAAAACTCAGCCACTTGTTACTAATATGTTCTGGAGAGAAGAGTGCTATTGGCATTGGGTTTGTATAACTTTACATGGTGTAGATTAAAACACACACACACATACACACACACACATACACACACACACACACACACACACACACACACACACACACACACACACACACACCCCACCCCCCATCAGGTCTAAGCCCCTGCCTAGTGCCTCCTCTACCCCAGACGGTGTGCGTCTGCCCCGGGCACAGTGGAGCCGGTGAGTCCCGGGCCTCCATGGCTGGCTGGAGCTCTGACGGTCCCTCTCCCTGACAGCTGAGAACGTTGCACCTAAAACCCTCCACTCTGAGTCCCGATTGGCTCCCTTACATCCCTTCATAGTGGACCAGATCCACAGCCCAGGACTGTAAAAAGGGAACCGTGTGCCAATTGTGAATTAGGTAGAATTATTCAGTGTGTGAAAGCAGGGGGGGGGGGGGACCCAAAACCCTCGACGTGAGAGGACTGGCCAGGTCCAGTTGTCTTAACCTCAGAACCTTTATCCAGCTCTCTGTGGGCAATGAGCTGTTCTGTAGTGGTTTAGTATTAGTGGAACTATTTAACCCCAACCTTACTGGTGGTAGTACTATTTAACCCTACCTTACTGTCAGTAGTACTATTTAACCCTACCTTACTGTTGGTAGTACTATTTAACCCCACCTTACTGTGGTAGTACTATTTAACCCCTACCTGACTGGTGGTAGTACTATTTAACCCCTACCTTACTGGTGGTAGTACTATTTAACCCCTACCTTACTGGTGGTAGTACTATTTAACCCCTACCTTACTGGTGGTAGTACTATTTAACCCCTACCTTACTGTCAGTAGTACTATTTAACCCTACCTTACTTACTGGTGGTAGTACTATTTAACCCTACCTTACTTACTGTTGGTAGTACTATTTAACCCCTACCTTACTGTTGGTAGTACTATTTAACCCTACCTTACTTACTGTTGGTAGTACTATTTAACCCCTACCTTACTGTTGGTAGTACTATTTAACCCCTACCTTACTTACTGTTGGTAGTACTATTTAACCCCTACCTTACTGTTGGTGGTACTATTTAACCCTACCTTACTGTTGGTAGCGCTATTTAACCCCTACCTTACTTACTGTTGGTAGTACTATTTAACCCCTACCTTACTGTGGTAGTACTATTTAACCCCTACCTTACTGGTGGTAGTACTATTTAACCCCTACCTTACTGGTGGTAGTACTATTTAACCCTACCTTACTGTCAGTAGTACTATTTAACCCCTACCTTACTGTCAGTAGTACTATTTAACCCCTACCTTACTGTCAGAAGTACTATTTAACCCCTACCTTACTGTAAGTAGTACTATTTAACCCTACCTTACTGTCAGTAGTACTATTTAACCCCTACCTTACTGTTGGTAGTACTATTTAACCCCTACCTTACTGTCAGTAGTACTATTTAACCCCTACCTTACTGTGGTAGTACTATTTAACCCCTACCTTACTGTTGGTAGTACTATTTAACCCTACCTTACTGGTGGTAGTACTATTTAACCCCTACCTTACTGTCAGTAGTACTATTTAACCCCAACCTTACTGTGGTAGTACTATTTAACCCCTACCTTACTGGTGGTAGTACTATTTAACCCCTACCTTACTGTTGGTAGTACTATTTAACCCTACCTTACTGGTGGTAGTACTATTTAACCCCTACCTTACTGTGGTAGTACTATTTAACCCCTACCTTACTGGTGGTAGTACTATTTAACCCCTACCTTACTGTTGGTAGTACTATTTAACCCCTACCTTACTGTCAGTAGTACTATTTAACCCCTACCTTACTGTCAGTAGTACTATTTAACCCCTACCTTACTGGTGGTAGTACTATTTAACCCCAACCTTACTGTCAGTAGTACTATTTAACCCCTACCTTACTGTCAGTAGTACTATTTAACCCCTACCTTACTGTCAGTAGTACTATTTAACCCTACCTTACTGGTGGTAGTACTATTTAACCCTATCTTACTGGTGGTAGTACTATTTAACCCCTACCTTACTGGTGGTAGTACTATTTAACCCCTACCTTACTGTCAGTAGTACTATTTAACCCCTACCTTACTGTCAGTAGTACTATTTAACCCTACCTTACTGGTGGTAGTACTATTTAACCCCTACCTTACTGGTGGTAGTACTATTTAACCCCTACCTTACTGTGGTAGTACTATTTAACCCTACCTTACTGTCAGTAGTACTATTTAACCCCTACCTTACTGGTGGTAGTACTATTTAACCCCTACCTTACTGTCAGTAGTACTATTTAACCCCTACCTTACTGTCATGTACTGTCATGTTGTGTCTTGTCTCTGTCCTTTCCCTTCACCCTGTCTCCCTCTGCTGGTCGTTGTTAGGTTACCTTTTCTCCCCCGCTTTCCCCCAGCTGTTCCTTGTCTCCTCTAACTACCCATTCACCCCGTTTCCCACCTGTTCCCTTTTTCCCTCTGATTAGGTCCCTATATCTCTCTCTGTTTCTGTTCCTGTCCTTGTCGGATTCTTGTTTGTTGTGTTTCATGCCTGAGCCAGACTATCGTCATGTTTGCTGTAACCTTGTCCTGTCCTGTCGGAATCTGCCGGTCTATCTGAGCCTACCTATGTTTGGTTATTAAAGAAGCTCTGTTTAAGTTAGTTCGCTTTTGGGTCCTCATTCACTCACCATAACAGAAGAATCCGACCAAGAATGGACCCAGCGACTTCGGATCCTCTCCACTCAGCCGTCGGGATCCAGGGAGCGATGCTAGGCAGACACGAGCAGGAAGTGTCTGCTGCTCGACATGCCGTTGAGACCCTGGCCACCCAAGTCTCCAACCTCACAGAACAGGTTCACCATCTCCGCCTCGATCCACCGGCCACTTCCAGGGCTTTCGAATCTCCGGAGCCCAGAATCAATAACCCGCCGTGTTACTCTGGGGAGCCCACTGAATGCCGCTCGTTCCTCACCCAGTGTGATATTGTGTTTTCTCTCCAGCCCAACACTTACGCCAGGAGCACTGCTCGTGTCGCCTACGTCATATCTCTCCTTATTGGACGGGCTCGTGAGTGGGGCACGGCAATCTGGGAGGCAAGGGCTGAGTGTACTAACCAGTATCAAGACTTTAAGGAGGAGATGATACAGGTTTTTGATCGATCTGTTTTTGGGGAGGAGGCTTCCAGGGCCCTGTCTTCCCTATGTCAAGGCAATCGATCCATAACAGACTACTCTATTGAGTTTCGCACTCTTGCTGTCTCCAGTGGCTGGAACGAGCCGGCCTTGCTCGCTCGTCTTCTGGAGGGTTTCCGCGCAGAGGTAAAGGATGAGATTCTCTCCCGGGAGGTTCCTTCCAGCGTGGATTCCTTGATTGAACTCGCTATTCGCATTGAGCGACGGGTTGATCTTCGTCACCGAGCTCGTGGAAAGGAGCTCGCGCTCTCCGTCGCCTCCCTCTCCGCATCACTACCATCTTCCTCTGCCGGCTCGGGTGCTGAGCCCATGCAGCTGGGAGGTATCCGCATCTCGACTAAGGAGAGGGAACGGAGAATCACCAACCGCCTCTGTCTCTATTGCGGTTCCGCTGGTCATTTTGTCACTTCATGTCCAGTAAAAGGCCAGAGCTCGTCAGTAAGCGGAGGGCTACTGGTGAGCGCTACTACTCCTGTCTCTCCTTCAAGATCCTGCACTACCTTGTCGGTCCATCTACGCTGGACCGGTTCGTCAGCTTCCTGCAGTGCCTTAATAGACTCTGGGGCGGAGGGCTGTTTTATGGACGAGACCTGGGCTCGGGAACATGACATTCCTCTCAGACAGTTAAAGGAGCCCACGGCCTTGTTCGCCCTGGATGGTAGTCCTCTCCCCAGGATTCAGCGTGAGACGCTACCTTTAACCCTCACTGTTTCTGGTAATCATAGTGAAACCATTTCTTTTTTAATTTTTCGTTCACCTTTTACACCTGTTGTTTTGGGCCATCCCTGGCTAGTTTGTCATAATCCTTCCATTAATTGGTCTAGTAATTCTATCCTCTCCTGGAACGTCTCTTGTCATGTGAAATGTTTAATGTCTGCTATCCCTCCTGTTTCCTCTGTCTCTTCTTCACAGGAGGAGCCTGGTGATTTGACAGGGGTGCCGGAGGAATATCACGATCTGCGCACGGTGTTCAGTCGGTCCAGGGCCACCTCTCTTCCTCCACACCGGTCGTATGATTGTAGTATTGATCTCCTTCCGGGAACCACCCCCCCCCCCGGGGTAGACTATACTCTCTGTCGGCTCCCGAACGTAAGGCTCTCGAAGATTATTTGTCTGTAGCTCTTGCCGCCGGTACCATAGTCCCCTCCTCCTCTCCCGCCGGAGCGGGTTTTTTTTTGTCAAGAAGAAGGACGGGTCTCTGCGCCCCTGCATAGATTATCGAGGGCTGAATGACATAACAGTGAAGAATCGTTATCCGCTTCCTCTTATGTCTTCAGCCTTCGAGATCCTGCAGGGAGCCAGGTTTTTCACTAAGTTGGACCTTCGTAACGCTTACCATCTCGTGCGCATCAGGGAGGGGGACGAGTGGAAGACGGCGTTTAACACTCCGTTAGGGCACTTTGAATACCGGGTTCTTCCTTTCGGCCTCGCTAACGCTCCAGCTGTCTTTCAGGCATTAGTCAATGATGTCCTGAGAGACATGCTGAACATCTTTGTTTTCGTTTACCTTGACGATATCCTGATTTTTTCACCGTCACTCCAGATTCATGTTCAGCACGTTCGACGTGTCCTCCAGCGCCTTTTAGAGAATTGTCTTTTTGTGAAGGCTGAGAAGTGCACTTTTCATGCCTCCTCCGTCACATTTCTCGGTTCTGTTATTTCCGCTGAAGGCATTAAGATGGATCCCGCTAAGGTCCAAGCTGTCATTGATTGGCCCGTCCCTAAGTCACGCGTCGAGCTGCAGCGCTTTCTCGGCTTCGCGAACTTCTATCGTCGTTTCATCCGTAATTTCGGTCAGGTGGCAGCTCCTCTCACAGCCCTTACTTCTGTCAAGACGTGCTTTAAGTGGTCCGTTTCCGCCCAGGGAGCTTTTGATCTCCTCAAGAATCGTTTTACATCCGCTCCTATCCTTGTTACACCTGACGTCTCTAGACAGTTCGTTGTCGAGGTTGACGCGTCAGAGGTGGGCGTGGGAGCCATCCTTTCTCAGCGCTCCCTCTCTGACGACAAGGTCCACCCATGCGCGTATTTTTCTCATCGCCTGTCGCCGTCGGAACGTAACTATGATGTGGGTAACCGCGAACTGCTCGCCATCCGGTTAGCCCTAGGCGAATGGCGACAGTGGTTGGAGGGGGCGACCGTTCCTTTTGTCGTTTGGACTGACCATAGGAACCTTGAGTACATCCGTTCTGCCAAACGACTTAATGCGCGTCAGGCGCGTTGGGCGCTGTTTTTCGCTCGTTTCGAGTTCGTGATTTCTTATCGTCCGGGCTCTAAGAACACCAAGCCTGATGCTTTGTCTCGTCTCTTCAGTTCTTCAGTAGCCTCCACTGACCCCGAGGGGATTCTCCCTGAGGGGCGTGTTGTCGGGTTGACTGTCTGGGGAATTGAGAGGCAGGTAAAACAAGCGCTCACTCACACTCCGTCGCCGCGCGCTTGTCCTAGGAACCTTCTTTTCGTTCCCGTTCCTACTCGTCTGGCCGTTCTTCAGTGGGCTCACTCTGCCAAGTTAGCCGGCCACCCTGGCGTTCGGGGTACGCTTGCTTCCATTCGCCAGCGTTTTTGGTGGCCCACCCGGGAGCATGACACGCGTCGTTTCGTGGCTGCTTGTTCGGTCTGCGCGCAGACTAAGTCCGGTAACTCTCCTCCTGCCGGCCGTCTCAGGCCGCTTCCTATTCCCTCTCGACCGTGGTCTCACATCGCCTTAGATTTTGTCACCGGACTGCCTTCGTCAGCGGGGAAGACTGTTATTCTTACGGTTGTCGATAGGTTCTCTAAGGCGGCTCATTTCATTCCCCTTGCTAAGCTTCCTTCTGCTAAAGAGACGGCACAAATCATCATCGAGAATGTTTTCAGAATTCATGGCCTTCCGTCAGACGTCGTTTCGGACAGAGGTCCGCAATTCACGTCTCAATTTTGGAGGGAGTTTTGCCGTTTGATTGGGGCTTCCGTCAGTCTCTCTTCCGGCTTTCACCCCCAGTCTAACGGTCAAGCAGAACGGGCCAATCAGACTATTGGTCGCATCTTACGCAGTCTTTCTTTTCGTAACCCTGCGTCTTGGTCAGAACAGCTCCCCTGGGCAGAATACGCCCACAACTCGCTTCCTTCGTCTGCGACCGGGCTATCTCCTTTTCAGAGTAGCCTCGGGTACCAGCCTCCGCTGTTCTCATCTCAGTTCGCCGAGTCCAGCGTCCCCTCCGCTCAGGCTTTTGTCCAACGTTGCGAGCGCACCTGGAAGAGGGTCAGGTCTGCACTTTGCCGTTATAGGACGCAGACTGTGAGGGCTGCTAATAAGTGTAGAACTAAGAGTCCTAGATATTGTCGCGGTCAGAGAGTTTGGCTCTCCACTCAGAACCTTCCCCTTAAGACGGCTTCTCGCAAGTTGACCCCGCGGTTCATTGGTCCGTTCCGTATTTCTCGGGTCATTAATCCTGTCGCAGTTCGACTTCTTCTTCCGCGATACCTTCGTCGCGTCCACCCGGTCTTCCATGTCTCCTGCATCAAGCCCGTCCTTCGCGCCCCCGCTCGTCTTCCCCCCCCCCCCCCCATCCTTGTCGAGGGCGCACCCATCTACAGGGTCCGTAGAATTTTGGACATGCGTCCTCGGGGCCGTGGTCACCAGTACCTCGTAGATTGGGAGGGGTACGGTCCTGAGGAGAGGAGTTGGGTTCCCTCTCGGGACGTGCTGGACCGTGCGCTGATCGAGGATTTCCTCCGTTGCCGCCAGGTTTCCTCCTCGAGTGCGCCAGGAGGCGCTCGGTGAGTGGGGGGGTACTGTCATGTACTGTCATGTTGTGTCTTGTCTCTGTCCTTTCCCTTCACCCTGTCTCCCTCTGCTGGTCGTTGTTAGGTTACCTTTTCTCCCCCGCTTTCCCCCAGCTGTTCCTTGTCTCCTCTAACTACCCATTCACCCCGTTTCCCACCTGTTCCCTTTTTCCCTCTGATTAGGTCCCTATATCTCTCTCTGTTTCTGTTCCTGTCCTTGTCGGATTCTTGTTTGTTGTGTTTCATGCCTGAGCCAGACTATCGTCATGTTTGCTGTAACCTTGTCCTGTCCTGTCGGAATCTGCCGGTCTATCTGAGCCTACCTATGTTTGGTTATTAAAGAAGCTCTGTTTAAGTTAGTTCGCTTTTGGGTCCTCATTCACTCACCATAACACTTACTGTCAGTAGTACTATTTAACCCCTACCTTACTGTCAGTAGTACTATTTAACCCCTACCTTACTGTCAGTAGTACTATTTAACCCCTACCTTACTGTCAGTAGTACTATTTAACCCCAACCTTACTGGTGGTAGTACTATTTAACCCCTACCTTACTGTCAGTAGTACTATTTAACCCCTACCTTACTGGTGGTAGTACTATTTAACCCCTACCTTACTGTCAGTAGTACTATTTAACCCCTACCTTACTGTCAGTAGTACTATTTAACCCCTACCTTACTGTCAGTAGTACTATTTAACCCCTACCTTACTGTTGGTAGTACTATTTAACCCTACCTTACTGTCAGTAATACTATTTAACCCCTACCTGACTGGTGGTAGTACTATTTAACCCCAACCTTACTGGTGGTAGTACTATTTAACCCCTACCTTACTGTCAGTAGTACTATTTAACCCCTACCTTACTGTCAGTAGTACTATTTAACCCCTACCTTACTGGTGGTAGTACTATTTAACCCCTACCTTACTGTCAGTAGTACTATTTAACCCCAACCTTACTGTGGTAGTACTATTTAACCCCTACCTTACTGGTGGTAGTACTATTTAACCCCTACCTTACTGTTGGTAGTACTATTTAACCCTACCTTACTGGTGGTAGTACTATTTAACCCCTACCTTACTGTGGTAGTACTATTTAACCCCTACCTTACTGGTGGTAGTACTATTTAACCCCTACCTTACTGTTGGTAGTACTATTTAACCCCTACCTTACTGTCAGTAGTACTATTTAACCCCTACCTTACTGTCAGTAGTACTATTTAACCCCTACCTTACTGGTGGTAGTACTATTTAACCCCAACCTTACTGTCAGTAGTACTATTTAACCCCTACCTTACTGTCAGTAGTACTATTTAACCCCTACCTTACTGTCAGTAGTACTATTTAACCCTACCTTACTGGTGGTAGTACTATTTAACCCTATCTTACTGTTGGTAGTACTATTTAACCCCTACCTTACTGTGGTAGTACTATTTAACCCTACCTTACTGGTGGTAGTACTATTTAACCCCTACCTTACTGGTGGTAGTACTATTTCACCCCTACCTTACTGGTGGTAGTACTATTTAACCCCTACCTTACTGTCAGTAGTACTATTTAACCCCTACCTTACTGTCAGTAGTACTATTTAACCCTACCTTACTGGTGGTAGTACTATTTAACCCCTACCTTACTGGTGGTAGTACTTTTTAACCCCTACCTTACTGTGGTAGTACTATTTAACCCTACCTTACTGTCAGTAGTACTATTTAACCCCTACCTTACTGGTGGTAGTACTATTTAACCCCTACCTTACTGTCAGTAGTACTATTTAACCCCTACCTTACTGTCAGTAGTACTATTTAACCCCTACCTTACTGTCAGTAGTACTATTTAACCCCTACCTTACTGTCAGTAGTACTATTTAACCCCAACCTTACTGGTGGTAGTACTATTTAACACCTACCTTACTGTCAGTAGTACTATTTAACCCCTACCTTACTGGTGGTAGTACTATTTAACCCCTACCTTACTGTCAGTAGTACTATTTAACCCCTACCTTACTGTCAGTAGTACTATTTAACCCCTCCTTACTGTCAGTAGTACTATTTAACCCCTACCTTACTGTTGGTAGTACTATTTAACCCTACCTTACTGTCAGTAATACTATTTAACCCCTACCTGACTGGTGGTAGTACTATTTAACCCCAACCTTACTGGTGGTAGTACTATTTAACCCCTACCTTACTGTCAGTAGTACTATTTAACCCCTACCTTACTGTGGTAGTACTATTTAACCCCAACCTTACTGGTGGTAGTACTATTTAACCCCTACCTTACTGTGGTAGTACTATTTAACCCCAACCTTACTGGTGGTAGTACTATTTAACCCCTACCTTACTGTCAGTAGTACTATTTAACCCCTACCTTACTGTGGTAGTACTATTTAACCCCAACCTTACTGGTGGTAGTACTATTTAACCCCTACCTTACTGTCAGTAGTACTATTTAACCCCTACCTTACTGTCAGTAGTACTATTTAACCCCAACCTTACTGTCAGTAGTACTATTTAACCCCTACCTTACTGTCAGTAGTATTATTTAACCCCAACCTTACTGTCAGTAGTACTATTTAACCCCAACCTTACTGTCAGTAGTACTATTTAACCCTACCTTACTGTCAGTAGTACTATTTAACCCCTACCTTACTGTCAGTAGTACTATTTAACCCCTACCTTACTGTCAGTAGTACTATTTAACCCCTACCTTACTGTCAGTAGTACTATTTAACCCCTACCTTACTGTCAGTAGTACTATTTAACCCCTACCTTACTGTCAGTAGTACTATTTAACCCAACCTTACTGGCGGTAGTACTATTTAACCCCTACCTTACTGTCAGTAGTACTATTTAACCCCTACCTTACTGTCAGTAGTACTGTATAAGGTCTACCTTACTGGTGGTAGTACCTTACTGTCAGTAGTACTGTATAAGGTCTACCTTTCTGGTAGCGGTGGCTATAGAGAGAGGGAGAGAGTATTTCCCTTTCGTTTATTGTTAATTCTATTTGCTTTGGCAATGTAAGTGTATTTTTTCCTATGCCAATAAAGCATGAGAGAGATTTCTTGCATATTCTGTATGTGTATTTGGCAATGTTAACACATGTTTCCCATGCCAATAAAGCCCATTGAATTGAATTGAATTGAAGAGAGAGAGAGAGAGAGAGAGAGAGAGAGAGAGAGAGGCCAGCCGTTTCCTACGTCTGTATGACAAATGGCCCTCAGATCTTCCGGCTGACCTCTCTCGTCTAATCGAGCTAATCTCCCTTTACCTTAATCCTAAAATAACACTCCATAATCCAGGCAGTAATCAACCGTGAACCTGATGGAGAATAGAACTAGAATGGGGGAACTGAACATGAATCTGTCTTTAGTTAATTGGGTTTTTGAGTCGAGGAATAGATCTGTCTCGACTCATAACCAACTTCTTTCTCGACTCATATTCCTCTCTCTCTCTCTCTTTATCTCTCTGTCTCTGTCTCTCTCTTTATCTCACTGTCTCTTTATCTCTCTGTCTCTCACTCCTCTCTCTTCTTCTCTCTGTCCCCTGTCTCTTTCCCCCTGTCCCCTGTCCCAGCTCAGTACAATTACATAAGCTAATAGGAAAGAGATATCCTTTTTTTCCCCCCATGTACAACCCTCCTTTTCACCCCCCCCCCCCCCCCCCCCCCCCCAGCCTGCAATACTGAAACCCCCTCCTCCCCCCCTTGTTCCCTATCTCCCCCACCGGCATTAAATATGTAAAATTAGCATTTGAACTAGAAGACATTTCTGTGTCGCCCTGTCCTGCTCCACTCTCCCTCTCTCCTTCGCTCGGAGCTCAGAACTGCGTGACAGAATGCTCATCCACGCATACTATATCGCATTTGGGCGTCGTCGCTATAGTTACCCCCCCCCCCCCGACTGGGTAAAAGGGGGGTTGGAGGCGAAGGAGTTTACGTCCCAAATATTCCCTATGTAGTGCACTACTTTTTGACCAAAGACCAATGACCCCTGGTCAAAAGTAGTGCACTACATAGGGAATAGTGTGCCAGCTGGGACACAGAGGGAGAGAAGGTGTAGCAGAGTGTGAAAGATTGTATTTATTTTTTATTTAGTGACTTTAGCCAGAGAGTGACCACACCAGTGTGTGTGTGTGTGTCTGAATGAGGGACCAATGAGATGACAGAAGGCCAGAGAGAGAAATGAACAGTGGAAATATGATGTTCAGTTGAACGTGTTCTGAATGAGGGACCAACGAGATGACAGTAATGTGATGTTCTGAATGAGGGACCAATGAGATGACAGTAATGTGATGTTCAGTTGAACGTGTTCTGAATGAGGGACCAATGAAATGACAGTAATGTGATGTTCTGAATGAGGGACCAATGAGATGACAGTAATGTGATGTTCTGAATGAGGGACCAATGAGATGACAGAAATGTGATGTTCTGAATGAGGGACCAATGAGATGACAGAAATGTGATGTTCAGTTGAACGTGTTCTGAATGAGGGACCAATGAGATGACAGTAATGTGATGTTCTGAATGAGGGACCAATGAGATGACAGAAATGTGATGTTCAGGTGAACGTGTTGTGAATGAGGGACCAATGAGATGACAGTAATGTGATGTTCTGAATGAGGGACCAATGAGAAGACAGTAATGTGATGTTCTGAATGAGAGACCAATGAGATGACAGTAATGTGATGTTCAGTTGAACGTGTTCTGAATGAGGGACCAATGAGATGACAGTAATGTGATGTTCTGAATGAGGGACCAATGAGATGACAGAAATGTGATGTTCAGGTGAACGTGTTGTGAATGAGGGACCAATGAGATGACAGTAATGTGATGTTCTGAATGAGGGACCAATGAGAAGACAGTAATGTGATGTTCTGAATGAGAGACCAATGAGATGACAGTAATGTGATGTTCAGTTGAACGTGTTCTGAATGAGGGACCAATGAGATGACAGTAATGTGATGTTCTGAATGAGGGACCAATGAGATGACAGAAATGTGATGTTCAGGTGAACGTGTTGTGAATGAGGGACCAATGAGATGACAGTAATGTGATGTTCTGAATGAGGGACCAATGAGATGACAGTAATGTGATGTTCTGAATGAGGGACCAATGAGATGACAGTAATGTGATGTTCTGAATGAGGGACCAATGAGATGACAGTAATGTGATGTTCTGAATGAGGGACCAATGAGATGACAGTAATGTGATGTTCTGAATGAGGGACCAATGAGATGACAGTAATGTGATGTTCTGAATGAGGGACCAATGAGATGACAGTAATGTGATGTTCTGAATGAGGGACCAATGAGATGACAGTAATGTGATGTTCTGAATGAGGGACCAATGAGATGACAGTAATGTGATGTTCAGTTGAAGGAACATGGTTGGAGTTAAAACCTACAGGAGGGTTTCTCTCCAGGGACAGGGTTGGAGTTAAAACCTACAGGAGGGTCTCTCTCCAGGAACAGGGTTGGAGTTAAAACCTACAGGAGGGTCTCTCTCCAGGAACAGGGTTGGAGTTAAAACCTACAGGAGGGGATTCTCTCCAGGAACAGGGTTTGAGTTAAAACCCACAGGAGGGGATTCTCTCCAGGAACAGGGTTTGAGTTAAAACCTAAACGGAGGATCTTTCTCCAGGAACAGGGTTGGAGTTAAAACCTACAGGAGGTTTATCTCTTTAGGAACAGGGTTGGAGTTAAAACCTACAGGAGGGTCTCTCTCCAGGAACAGGGTTGGAGTTTAAACCTACAGGAGGGATTTCTCTCCAGGAACAGAGTTGGAGTTAAAACCTACAGGAGGGTCTCTCTCCAGGAACAAGGTTGGAGTTAAAACCTACAGGAGGGTTTCTCTCCAGGAACAGGGTTGGAGTTAAAACCTACAGGAGGGCTTCTCTCCAGGAACAGGAGTTAAAACCTACAGGAGGGTTTCTCTCCAGGAACAGGGTTGGAGTTAAAATACAGGATTGTTTCTCTCCAGGAACAGGGTTGGAGTTAAAACCTACAGGAGGGTTTATCTCCAGGAACAGGGTTGGAGTTAAAACCTACAGGAGGGTCTCTCTCCAGGAACAGGGTTGAAGTTAAAACCTACAGGAGGGTCTCTCTCCAGGAACAGGGTTGGAGTTAAAACCTACAGGAGGGCTTCTCTCCAGGAACAGGAGTTAAAACCTACAGGAGGGTTTCTCTCCAGGAACAGGGTTGGAGTTAAAATACAGGAGGGTTTCTCTCCAGGAACAGGGTTGGAGTTAAAACCCACAGGAGGGGATTCTCTCCAGGAACAGGGTTTGAGTTAAAACCTAAACGGAGGATCTTTCTCCAGGAACAGAGTTGGAGTTAAAACCTACAGGAGGGTCTCTCTCCAGGAACAGGGTTGGAGTTAAAACCTACAGGAGGGTTTCTCTCCAGGAACAGGGTTGGAGTTAAAACCTACAGGAGGGTCTCTCTCCAGGAACAGGGTTGGAGTTAAAACCTACAGGAGGGTTTCTCTCCAGGAACAGGGTTGGAGTTAAAACCTACAGGAGGGTCTCTCTCCAGGAACAGGGTTGAAGTTAAAACCTACAGGAGGGTCTCTCTCCAGGAACAGGGTTGAAGTTAAAACCTACAGGAGGGTCTCTCTCCAGGAACAGGGTTGTAGTTGAAACCTACAGGAGGGTGTCTCTCCAGGAACAGGGTTGGAGTTAAAACCTACAGGAGGTTTATCTCTTTAGGAACAGGGTTGGAGTTAAAACCTACAGGAGGGTCTCTCTCCAGGAACAGGGTTGAAGTTAAAACCTACAGGAGGGTCTCTCTCCAGGAACAGGGTTGTAGTTAAAACCTACAGGAGGGTTTCTCTCCAGGAACAGGGTTGGAGTTGAAACCTACAGGAGGGTGTCTCTCCAGGAACAGGGTTGGAGTTAAAACCTACAGGAGGTTTATCTCTTTAGGAACAGGGTTGGAGTTAAAAACCTACAGGAGGGTCTCTCTCCAGGAACAGGGTTGGAGTTTAAACCTACAGGAGGGTCTATCTCTTTAGGAACAGGGTTGGAGTTAAAAACCTTCAGGAGGGTCTCTCACCAAGAACAGGGTTGGAGTTTAAACCTACAGGAGGGTTTCTCTCCAGGAACAAGGTTGGTGAAACCTGCTAAAATAGCCTTCAGTCTGTATTGAAAGATGGAGATCAGCTCCTCTAAATGTATTAGAACTGTAGAACTCTATGGAGACTCCCTTCTGATATTCAACAACCTCTTCTGAGGTCATAGCTAGATTCTCAATTGGACTCAATTAAACTATTTTGATAAAACATTTTTTGATTATTAGTGAGTCTTATGATTGTTACAAGCCCTGAATTAATGTGATTATTGATGACTGATTATTGATGACTGATTATTGATGACTGATTATTGATGACTGATTATTGATGTCTGATTATTGATGAATGATTATTGATGACTGATTATTGATGACTGATTATTGATGACTGATTATTGATGACTGATATGCAGTGTATTGACCTTACATTGTACAAAAGTTTATTTAGAGAAAGAAATCAAGATATGTATCATGAATCGACAGTTAGCTTAAAACAAAAATCAAGATTAGATTTGTCGGCCTTATCGCCCAGCCCTAGTGTCAATTCATTTAGCTTAATAAAACAAAATCAAGATTAGATTTGTCGGCCTTATCGCCCAGCCCTAGTGTCAATTCATTAAGCTTAATAAAACAAAATCAAGATTAGATTTGTCGGCCTTATCGCCCAGCCCTAGTGTCAATTCATTTAGCTTAATAAAACAAAATCAAGATTAGATTTGTCGGCCTTATCGCCCAGCCCTAGTGTCAATTCATTAAGCTTAATAAAACAAAATCAAGATTAGATTTGTCGGCCTTATCGCCCAGCCCTAGTGTCAATTCATTTAGCTTAATAAAACAAAATCAAGATTAGATTTGTCGGCCTTATCGCCCAGCCCTAGTGTCAATTCATTTAGCTTAATAAAACAAAATCAAGATTAGATTTGTCGGCCTTATCGCCCAGCCCTAGTGTCAATTCATTAACAGGTGAGCGGAGGAGTTTCCTCTTCTCCTTGATTGGTTCGTTCAGCGTATTTATTATATTTATATGTATTATATTTATATGTATTATATTTATATGTATTATATTTATATGTATTATATTTATATGTATTATATTTATATGTATTATATTTATATGTATTATATTTATATATATTATATTTATATGTATTATATTTATATGTATTATATTTATATGTATTATATTTATATGTATTATATTTATATATATTATATTTATATGTATTATATTTATATGTATTATATTTATATGTATTATATTTATATATATTATATTTATATGTATTATATTTATATGTATTATAATTCTATATATTATATTTATATGTATTATATTTATATGTATTATATTTATATGTATTATATTTATATGTATTATAATTCTATATATTATATTTATATGTATTATATTTATATATATTATATTTATATGTATTATATTTATATGTATTATAATTCTATATATTATATTTATATGTATTATATTTATATGTATTATATTTATATATATTATATTTATATGTATTATATTTATATGTATTATATTTATATATATTATATTTATATGTATTATATTTATATGTATTATATTTAAATGTATTATATTTATATGTATTATATTTATATATATTATATTTATATGTATTATATTTATATATATTATATTTATATGTATTATATTTATATGTATTATATTTATATATATTATATTTATATGTATTATATTTATATGTATTATATTTAAATGTATTATATTTATATGTATTATATTTATATATATTATATTTATATGTATTATATTTATATATATTATATTTATATGTATTATATTTATATGTATTATATTTATATGTATTATATTTAAATGTATTATATTTATATGTATTATATTTATATGTATTATATTTATATGTATTATAATTCTATATATTATATTTATATGTATTATATTTATATGTATTATATTTATATATATTATATTTATATGTATTATATTTATATGTATTATATTTATATATATTATATTTATATGTATTATATTTATATATATTATATTTAGGCTACCTGTTTCCTCTACACTCTAACCACTAGACTACCTGCCTCCTCTACACTCTAACCACTAGGCTACCTGCCTCCTCTACACTCTAACCACTAGGCTACCTGCCTCCTCTACACTCTAACCACTAGGTTACCTGTTTCCTCTACACTCTAACCACTAGACTACCTGCCTCCTCTACACTCTAACCACTAGATTACCCTACCTCCTCTACACTCTAACCACTAGACTACCTGTTTCCTCTACACTCTAACCACTAGACTACCTGCCTCCTCTACACTCTAACCACTAGGCTACCTGCCTCCTCTACACTCTAACCACTAGGTTACCTGTTTCCTCTACACTCTAACCACTAGACTACCTGCCTCCTCTACACTCTAACCACTAGACTACCTGCCTCCTCTACACTCTAACCACTAGACTACCTGCCTCCTCTACACTCTAACCACTAGGCTACCTGCCGCCCCTACACTCTAACCACTAGGCTACCTGCCGTCCCTACACTCTAACCACTAGGTTACCTGCCGTCCCTACACTCTAAGCACCAGGCTACCTGCCTCCTCTACACTCTAACCACTAGGCTACCTGTTTCCTCTACACTCTAACCACTAGACTACCTGTTTCCTCTACACTCTAACCACTAGACTACCTGCCTCCTCTACACTCTAACCACTAGACTACCTGCCTCCTCTACACTCTAACCACTAGGCTACCTGCCGCCCCTACACTCTAACCACTAGGCTACCTGCCGTCCCTACACTCTAACCACTAGGTTACCTGCCGTCCCTACACTCTAAGCACCAGGCTACCTGCCTCCTCTACACTCTAACCCCTAGGCTACCTGCCGCCCCTACACTCTAACCACTAGGCTACCTGCCTCCTCTACACTCTAACCACTTGGCTACCTGCCTCCTCTACACTCTAACCACTAGGCTACCTGCCTCCCCTCCACTCTAACCCCTAGGCTACCTGCCTCCTCTACACTCTAACCACTAGGCTACCTGCCTCCTCTACACTCTAACCACTTGGCTACCTGCCTCCTCTACACTCTAACCACTAGGCTACCTGCCTCCTCTACACTCTAACCACTAGGCTACCTGCCTCCTCTACACTCTAACCACTAGGCTACCTGCCGTCCCTACACTCTAACCACTAGGCAACCTGCCTCCTCTACACTCTAACCACTAGGCTACCTGCCTCCTCTAACCACTAGGCTACCTACCTCCTCTACACTCTAACCACTAGGCTACCCTGCCGTCCCTACACTCTAACCACTAGGCTACCTGCCTCCTCTACACTCTAACCACTTGGCTACCTGCCTCCTCTACACTCTAACCACTAGGCTACCTGCCTCCTCTACACTCTAACCACTAGGCTACCTGCCTCCTCTACACTCTAACCACTAGGCTACCTGCCATCCCTACACTCTAACCACTAGGCTACCTGCCTCCTCTACACTCTAACCACTAGGCTACCTGCCTCCTCTACACTCTAACCACTAGGCTACCTGCCTCCTCTACACTCTAACCACTAGGCTACCTGCCTCCTCTACACTCTAACCACTAGGCTACCTGCCTCCTCTACACTCTAACCACTAGGCTACCTGCCTCCTCTACACTCTAACCACTAGGCTACCTGCCTCCTCTACACTCTAACCACTAGGCTACCTGCCTCCTCTAACCACTAGGCTACCTACCTCCTCTACACTCTAACCACTAGGCTACCTGCCTCCTCTACACTCTAACCACTAGGCTACCTGCCTCCTCTACACTCTAACCACTTGGCTACCTGCCTCCTCTACACTCTAACCACTAGGCTACCTGCCTCCTCTACACTCTAACCACTAGGCTACCTGCCTCCTCTACACTCTAACCACTAGGTTACCTGTTTCCTCTACACTCTAACCACTAGACTACCTGTTTCCTCTACACTCTAACCACTAGACTACCTGCCTCCTCTACACTCTAACCACTAGACTACCTGCCTCCTCTACACTCTAACCACTAGGCTACCTGCCGCCCCTACACTCTAACCACTAGGCTACCTGCCGTCCCTACACTCTAACCACTAGGTTACCTGCCGTCCCTACACTCTAAGCACCAGGCTACCTGCCTCCTCTACACTCTAAGCACCAGGCTACCTGCCTCCTCTACACTCTAACCCCTAGGCTACCTGCCGCCCCTACACTCTAACCACTAGACTACCTGCCTCCTCTACACTCTAACCACTTGGCTACCTGCCTCCTCTACACTCTAACCACTAGGCTACCTGCCTCCCCTCCACTCTAACCCCTAGGCTACCTGCCTCCTCTACACTCTAACCACTAGGCTACCTGCCTCCTCTACACTCTAACCACTTGGCTACCTGCCTCCTCTACACTCTAACCACTAGGCTACCTGCCTCCTCTACACTCTAACCACTAGGCTACCTGCCTCCTCTACACTCTAACCACTAGGCTACCTGCCGTCCCTACACTCTAACCACTAGGCTACCTGCCTCCTCTACACTCTAACCACTAGGCTACCTGCCTCCTCTACACTCTAACCACTTGGCTACCTGCCTCCTCTACACTCTAACCACTAGGCTACCTGCCTCCTCTACACTCTAACCACTAGGCTACCTGCCTCCTCTACACTCTAACCACTAGGCTACCTGCCTCCTCTACACTCTAACCACTTGGCTACCTGCCTCCTCTACACTCTAACCACTAGGCTACCTGCCTCCCCTCCACTCTAACCCCTAGGCTACCTGCCTCCTCTACACTCTAACCACTAGGCTACCTGCCTCCTCTACACTCTAACCACTTGGCTACCTGCCTCCTCTACACTCTAACCACTAGGCTACCTGCCTCCTCTACACTCTAACCACTAGGCTACCTGCCTCCTCTACACTCTAACCACTAGGCTACCTGCCGTCCCTACACTCTAACCACTAGGCTACCTGCCTCCTCTACACTCTAACCACTAGGCTACCTGCCTCCTCTAACCACTAGGCTACCTACCTCCTCTACACTCTAACCACTAGGCTACCCTGCCGTCCCTACACTCTAACCACTAGGCTACCTGCCTCCTCTACACTCTAACCACTTGGCTACCTGCCTCCTCTACACTCTAACCACTAGGCTACCTGCCTCCTCTACACTCTAACCACTAGGCTACCTGCCTCCTCTACACTCTAACCACTAGGCTACCTGCCATCCCTACACTCTAACCACTAGGCTACCTGCCTCCTCTACACTCTAACCACTAGGCTACCTGCCTCCTCTACACTCTAACCACTAGGCTACCTGCCTCCTCTACACTCTAACCACTAGGCTACCTGCCTCCTCTACACTCTAACCACTAGGCTACCTGCCTCCTCTACACTCTAACCACTAGGCTACCTGCCTCCTCTACACTCTAACCACTAGGCTACCTGCCTCCTCTACACTCTAACCACTAGGCTACCTGCCTCCTCTAACCACTAGGCTACCTACCTCCTCTACACTCTAACCACTAGGCTACCTGCCTCCTCTACACTCTAACCACTAGGCTACCTGCCTCCTCTACACTCTAACCACTTGGCTACCTGCCTCCTCTACACTCTAACCACTAGGCTACCTGCCTCCTCTACACTCTAACCACTAGGCTACCTGCCTCCTCTACACTCTAACCACTAGGCTACCTGCAGTCCCTACACTCTAACCACTAGGCTACCTGCCTCCTCTACACTCTAACCACTAGGCTACCTGCCTCCTCTACACTCTAACCACTAGGCTACCTGCCTCCTCTACACTCTAACCACTAGGCTACCTGCCTCCTCTACACTCTAACCACTAGGCTACCTGCCTCCTCTACACTCTAACCACTAGGCTACCTGCCTCCTCTACACTCTAACCACTAGGCTACCTGCCTCCTCTACACTCTAACCACTAGGCTACCTGCCTCCTCTAACCACTAGGCTACCTACCTCCTCTACACTCTAACCACTAGGCTACCTGCCTCCTCTACACTCTAACCACTAGGCTACCTGCCTCCTCTAACCACTAGGCTACCTGCCGTCCCTACACTCTAACCACTAGGCTACCTGCCGTCCCTACACTCTAACCACTAGGCTACCTGCCTCCTCTACACTCTAACCACTAGGCTACCTGCCGCCTCTACACTCTAACCACTAGGCTACCTGCCGTCCCTACACTCTAACCACTAGGCTACCTGCCGTCCCTACACTCTAACCACTAGGCTACCTGCCTCCTCTACACTCTAACCACTAGGCTACCTGCCTCCTCTACACTCTAACCACTAGGCTACCTGCCTCCTCTACACTCTAACCACTAGGCTACCTGCCGTCCCTACACTCTAACCACTAGGTTAACTGCCGCCCCTACACTCTAACCACTAGGCTACCTGCCGTCCCTACACTCTAACCACTAGGTTACCTGCCTCCTCTACACTCTAACCACTAGGTTACCTGCCTCCTCTACACTCTAACCACTAGGCTACCTGCCTCCTCTACACTCTAACCACTAGGCTACCTGCCTCCTCTACACTCTAACCACTAGGCTACCTGCCGTCCCTACACTCTAACCACTAGGCTACCTGCCGTCCCTACACTCTAACCACTAGGCTACCTGCCGTCCCTACACTCTAACCACTAGGTTACCTGCCTCCTCTACACTCTAACCACTAGGTTACCTGCCTCCTCTACACTCTAACCACTAGGCTACCTGCCTCCTCTACACTCTAACCACTAGGCTACCCTGCCTCCTCTACACTCTAACCACTAGGTTACCTGCCGTCCCTACACTCTAACCACTAGGTTACCTGCCTCCTCTACACTCTAACCACTAGGCTACCCTGCCGTCCCTACACTCTAACCACTAGGCTACCTGCCGTCCCTACACTCTAACTACTAGGTTACCTGCCGTCCCTACACTCTAACCACTAGGCTACCTACCTCCTCTACACTCTAACCACTAGGCTACCTGCCTCCTCTACACTCTAAGCACTAGACTACCTACCTCCTCTACACTCTAACCACTAGGCTACCTGCCACCTCTACACTCTAACCACTAGGTTACCTGCCTCCTCTACACTCTAACCACTAGGCTACCTACCTCCTCTACACTCTAACCACTAGGCTACCTGCCTCCTCTACACTCTAACCACTAGGCTACCTACCTCCTCTACACTCTAACCACTAGGCTACCTACCTCCTCTACACTCTAACCACTAGGCTACCTACCTCCTCTACACTCTAACCACTAGACTACCTGCCTCCTCTAACCACTAGGCTACCTACCTCCTCTACACTCTAACCACTAGACTACCTACCTCCTCTACACTCTAACCACTAGGCTACCTAGTTTCTATTGGGTAGAAATACCAAGTTGCTGCAAGTTGAACTCTCTCAATATTATTTTATGTATAGTAGATCTATCTATCTCTATCAGGAGGATACAGATGAGAGATGTCCGCACCCCAAAACTGCATCCTATTCCCTATTTAGTGCACACTACGAGGAATAGGGTGTTTTTTTGAGGGGTGGGGACGACATGGACCCAGTTTTCAGAAGTCTGTCCTCCAACCTGTTTCTGATTCAGCTCTACAGAACGACGACATGGACCCAGTTTTCAGAAGTCTGTCCTCCAACCTGTTCCTGATTCAGCTCTACAGAACGACGACATGGACCCAGTTTTCAGAAGTCTGTCCTCCAACCTGTTTCTGATTCAGCTCTACAGAACGACGACATGGACCCAGTTTTCAGAAGTCTGTCCTCCAACCTGTTCCTGATTCAGCTCTACAGAACGACGACATGGACCCAGTTTTCAGAAGTCTGTCCTCCAACCTGTTTCAGATTCAGCTCTACAGAACGACGACATGGACCCAGTTTTCAGAAGTCTGTCCTCCAACCTGTTTCAGATTCAGCTCTACAGAACGACGACATGGACCCAGTTTTCAGAAGTCTGTCCTCCAACCTGTTTCAGATTCAGCTCTACAGAACGACGACATGGACCCAGTTTTCAGAAGTCTGTCCTCCAACCTGTTTCTGATTCAGCTCTACAGAACGACGACATGGACCCAGTTTTCAGAAGTCTGTCCTCCAACCTGTTCCTGATTCAGCTCTACAGAACGACGACATGGACCCAGTTTTCAGAAGTCTGTCCTCCAACCTGTTTCTGATTCAGCTCTACAGAACGACGACATGGACCCAGTTTTCAGAAGTCTGTCCTCCAACCTGTTTCAAATTCAGCTCTAC
>NC_143031.1:84200911-84213411 GCF_057628025.1 Oncorhynchus mykiss | reverse complement strand
TGGAACACACACACCCTGAAACACACACACAGGCTCACACACCCTGAAACACACACACACCCTGAAACACACACACACCCTGAAACACACACACAGGCACACACACCCTGAAACACACACACACTGAAACACACACACACACCCTGAAACACACACACAGGCACACACATCCTGAAACACACACACAGGCACACACACCCTGAAACACACACCCAGGGACACACACCCTGAAACACACACACAGGCACACACACCCTGAAACACACACCCAGGGACACACACCCTGAAACACACACACAGGCTCACACACCCTGAAACACACACACAGGCTCACACACCCTGAAACACACACACAGGCTCACACACCCTGAAACACACACACACCCTGGAACACACACACCCTGAAACACACACACAGGCTCACACACCCTGAAACACACACACACCCTGAAACACACACACAGGCACACACACCCTGAAACACACACACACACACCCTGAAACACACACACAGCACTGAGGCAGGATCGGATATCAGAGGTTATAGATAATAACCATACATCTAGCTAGAGGGGTAAACCATGTTAGATTAACTAGAACGGGTTAGTACCGTGTGTGTGTGTGTGTGTGTGTGTGTGTGTGTGTGTGTGTGTGTGTGTGTGTGTGTGTGTGTGTGTGTGTGTGTGTGTGTGTGTGTCCGTAATTATTCAGAAATCCATGGGAAGCCCGACCTATTTAATTCAAGTCATAGCCTGAGGACAAACTAACCTGTGTTTCCTTTGGTCCTGGTTTAGATGGTAATATCCTGTCCAGTTTCATTACAGACAAAAACAGCTGGAAGATGGACATTGTTACTGTCTCAAATGCCACCCTGTTGCCTACATAGTGCACTAGGGGCTCAGGGCCCTGGTCTAAAGCAGAACACTACACAGTGAACAGGGCCCTGGTCTATAGCACTGCATAGTGAACAGGGCCCTGGTCTAAAGCAGAACACTACATAGTGAACAGGGCCCTGGTCTAAAGCAGAACACTACATAGTGAGCAGGGCCCTGGTCTAAAGCACTACATAGTGAACAGGGCCCTGGTCTAAAGCAGAACACTACATAGTGAACAGGGCCCTGGTCTAAAGCACTACACTACATAGTGAACAGGGCCCTGGTCTAAAGCACTACACTACATAGTGAACAGGGCCCTGGTCTAAAGCAGAACACTACATAGTGAACAGGGCCCTGGTCTAAAGCAGAACACTACATAGTGAACAGGGCCCTGGTCTAAAGCAGAACACTACATAGTGAACAGGGTCCTGGTCTAAAGCACTACATAGTGAACAGGGCCCTGGTCTAAAGCACTACACTACATAGTGAACAGGGCCCTGGTCTAAAGCACTACATAGTGAACAGGGCCCTGGTCTAAAGCACTACACTACATAGTGAACAGGGCCCTGGTCTAAAGTAGAACACTACATAGTGAACAGGGCCCTGGTCTAAAGCAGAACACTACATAGTGAACAGGGCCCTGGTCTAAAGCAGAACACTACATAGTGAACAGGGTCCTGGTCTAAAGCAGAACACTACATTGTGAACAGGGCCCTGGTCTAAAGCACTACATAGTGAACAGGGCCCTGGTCTAAAGCACTACACTACATAGTGAACAGGGCCCTGGTCTAAAGTAGAACACTACATAGTGAACAGGGCCCTGGTCTAAAGCAGAACACTACATAGTGAACAGGGCCCAGGTCTAAAGTAGAACACTATATAGTGAACAGGGCCCTGGTCTAAAGTAGAACACTACATAGTGAACAGGGCCCTGGTCTAAAGCAGAACACTACATAGTGAACAGGGCCCTGGTCTAAAGTAGAACACTATATAGTGAACAGGGCCCTGGTCTAAAGCACTACATAGTGAACAGGGCCCTGGTCTAAAGTAGAACACTATATAGTGAACAGGGCCCTGGTCTAAAGCACTACATAGTGAACAGGGCCCTGGTCTAAAGCACTACACTATATAGTGAACAGGGCCCTGGTCTAAAGCAGAACACTACATAGTGAACAGGGCCCTGGTCTAAAGTAGAACACTACATAGTGAACAGGGCCCTGGTCTAAAGCAGAACACTACATAGTGAACAGGGCCCTGGTCTAAAGCACTACACTACATAGTGAACAGGGCCCTGGTCTAAAGTAGAACACTACATAGTGCACAGGGCCCTGGTCTAAAGCAGAACATAGTGAACAGGGCCCTGGTCTAAAGCAGAACACTATATAGTGAACAGGGCCCTGGTCTAAAGCACTACATAGTGAACAGGGCCCTGGTCTAAAGCAGAACATAGTGAACAGGGCCCTGGTCTAAAGCAGAACACTACATAGTGAACAGGGCCCTGGTCTAAAGCACTACATAGTGAACAGGGCCCTGGTCTAAAGCAGAACACTATATAGTGAACAGGGCCCTGGTCTAAAGCACTACATAGTGAACAGGGCCCTGGTCTAAAGCAGAACACTACATAGTGAACAGGGCCCTGGTCTAAAGTAGAACACTATATAGTGAACAGGGCCCTGGTCTAAAGCAGAACACTACATAGTGAACAGGGCCCTGGTCTAAAGTAGAACACTATATAGTGAACAGGGCCCTGGTCTAAAGCAGAACACTACATAGTGAACAGGGCCCTGGTCTAAAGTAGAACACTATATAGTGAACAGGGCCCTGGTCTAAAGTAGAACACTATATAGTGAACAGGGCCCTGGTCTAAAGCAGAACACTACATAGTGAACAGGGCCCTGGTCTAAAGTAGAACACTACATAGTGAACAGGGCCCTGGTCTAAAGCACTACACTACATAGTGAACAGGGTCCTGGTCTAAAGTAGAACACTACATAGTGAACAGGGCCCTGGTCTAAAGTAGAACACTATATAGTGAACAGGGCCCTGGTCTAAAGTAGAACACTATATAGTGAACAGGGCCCTGGTCTAAAGTAGAACACTACATAGTGAACAGGGCCCTGGTCTAAAGTAGAACACTATATAGTGAACAGGGCCCTGGTCTAAAGCAGAACACTACATAGTGAACAGGGTCCTGGTCTAAAGCACTACACTACATAGTGAACAGGGCCCTGGTCTAAAGTAGAACACTACATAGTGAACAGGGTCCTGGTCTAAAGTAGAACACTATATAGTGAACAGGGCCCTGGTCTAAAGCACTACACTACATAGTGAACAGGGCCCTGGTCTAAAGTAGAACACTACATAGTGAACAGGGTCCTGGTCTAAAGCACTACACTACATAGTGAACAGGGCCCTGGTCTAAAGTAGAACACTACATAGTGAACAGGGCCCTGGTCTAAAGTAGAACACTACATAGTGAACAGGGTCCTGGTCTAAAGCACTACACTACATAGTGAACAGGGCCCTGGTCTAAAGTAGAACACTACATAGTGAACAGGGTCCTGGTCTAAAGTAGAACACTATATAGTGAACAGGGCCCTGGTCTAAAGCACTACACTACATAGTGAACAGGGCCCTGGTCTAAAGTAGAACACTACATAGTGAACAGGGTCCTGGTCTAAAGCACTACACTACATAGTGAACAGGGCCCTGGTCTAAAGTAGAACACTACATAGTGAACAGGGTCCTGGTCTAAAGTAGAACACTACATAGTGAACAGGGCCCTGGTCTAAAGTAGAACACTATATAGTGAACAGGGCCCTGGTCTAAAGCAGAACACTACATAGTGAACAGGGCCCTGGTCTAAAGCACTACAAAATGAACAGGGCCCTGGTCTAAAGCAGAACACTATATAGTGAACAGGGCCCTGGTCTAAAGTAGAACACTATATAGTGAACAGGGCCCTGGTCTAAAGCACTACACTACATAGTGAACAGGGCCCTGGTCTAAAGTAGAACACTACATAGTGAACAGGGTCCTGGTCTAAAGCACTACACTACATAGTGAACAGGGCCCTGGTCTAAAGTAGAACACTACATAGTGAACAGGGCCCTGGTCTAAAGTAGAACACTACATAGTGAACAGGGTCCTGGTCTAAAGTAGAACACTATATAGTGAACAGGGCCCTGGTCTAAAGCACTACACTACATAGTGAACAGGGCCCTGGTCTAAAGTAGAACACTACATAGTGAACAGGGTCCTGGTCTAAAGTAGAACACTACATAGTGAACAGGGCCCTGGTCTAAAGTAGAACACTATATAGTGAACAGGGCCCTGGTCTAAAGCAGAACACTACATAGTGAACAGGGCCCTGGTCTAAAGCACTACATAGTGAACAGGGCCCTGGTCTAAAGCAGAACACTACATAGTGAACAGGGCCCTGGTCTAAAGCACTACACTACATAGTGAACAGGGTCCTGGTCTAAAGTAGAACACTACATAGTGAACAGGGCCCTGGTCTAAAGCAGAACACTATATAGTGAACAGGGCCCTGGTCTAAAGCACTACACTACATAGTGCACAGGGCCCTGGTCTAAAGCAGAACACTATATAGTGAACAGGGTCCTGGTCTAAAGCACTACACTACATAGTGCACAGGGCCCTGGTCTAAAGTAGAACATAGTGAACAGGGCCCTGGTCTAAAGTAGAACACTACATAGTGAACAGGGCCCTGGTCTAAAGCAGAACACTATATAGTGAACAGGGCCCTGGTCTAAAGTAGAACACTACATAGTGAACAGGGCCCTGGTCTAAAGCAGAACTCTACATAGTGAACAGGGCCCTTGGCGACGGCATTTGGGACGTATCCTTCTCTATTACCACTAGGAGACCCAGAATGTTGCATCTCAGGCCATCTGATTGGTTAGAAATACAACACACACACACACACACACACACACACACACACACACACACACACAGAGTCCCACAAATACACTATATCAATGGTCAACATCAACCACGCTTACTAGACAGGTATCACTTCCAAACCCTTGTAGTGTGTGTGTGTGTGTGTGTGTGTGTGTGTGTGTGTGTGTGTGTGTGTGTGTCCGTTCCATGTTCCCATCACGTGATGGGTGTGTTTTTCATAAAGAGTGACTCTCTGAAGGTGAGCGTGTCAGTTTAGACTACACTGACGGGCCCTTTCCCACCTGTGTGTGTGCTCTTGTTGTGGGAAGTGGTTTCTCGTAGCGCCAGGCCTCCTCAGGCCACAGACAGAGAAATCAGTCACAGATTGGCCACGGAACGGAAACACACACACACACACACACACACACACACACACCCACTACAACGTGTAACATGCTAAGAGCTCTGATCACACATTCAATTACTGACCTTTCTTTCTGTTTTTCCTTTTTATTGTTCAACTTTCTCTTCTCTCCTTCCATCGCCCCCTTCTTTCCTCTTCCTCCTCTTCATCTCTCTCCTTTCCCTCCATTCCTCTTCCTCCTCTTCATCTCTGTTCTTTCCTTCCATTCCTCTTCCTCCTCTTCATCTCTGTTCTTTCCCTCCATTCCTCTTCCTCCTCTTCATCTCTGTTCTTTCCCTACATTCCTCTTCCTCCTCTTCATCTCTGTTCTTTCCTTCCATTCCTCTTCCTCCTCTTCATCTCTCTGCTTTCCCTCCATTCCTCTTCCTCTTCATTTCTCTCCTTTCCCTCCATTCCTCTTCCTCCTCTTCATCTCTCTCCTTTCCCTCCATTCCTCTTCCTCCTTTTCATCTCTCTCCTTTCCCTCCATTCCTCTTCCTCCTCTTCATCTCTCACCTTTCCCTCCATTCCTCTTCCTCCTCTTCATCGCTCTCCTTTCCCTCCATTCCTCTTCCTCCTTTTCATCTCTCTCCATTCCCTCCATTCCTCTTCCTCCTCTTCATCTCTCTCCCTTCCCTCCATTCCTCTTCCTCCTCTTCATCTCTCTCCTTTCCCTCCATTCCTCTTCCTCCTCTTCATCTCTCTCCATTCCCTCCATTCCTAATCCTCCTCTTCATCTCTCTCCTTTCCCTCCATTCCTCTTCCTCCTCTTCATCTCTCTCCTTTCCCTCCCTTCCTCTTCCTCCTCTTCATCTCTCTCCTTTCCCTCCATTCCTCTTCCTCCTCTTCATCGCTCTCCTTTCCCTCCATTCCTCTTCCTCCTCTTCATCTCTCCCCTTCCCTCCATTCCTCTTCCTCCTCTTCATCTCTCTCCTTCCTCTTCCTCCTCTTCATCTCTCTCCTTTCCCTCCATTCCTCTTCCTCCTCTTCATCACTGTTCTTTCCCTCCATTCCTCTTCTTCCTATTCATCTCCCTCCATTCCTCTTCCTCCTTTTCATCTCTCTCCTTTCCCTCCATTCCTCTTCCTCCTCTTCATGTCTCTCCTTCCCTCCATTCCTCTTCCTCCTCTTCATGTCTCTCCTGCCCTCCATTCCTCTTCCTCCTCTTCATCTCTCTCCTTTTCCTCCATTCCTCTTCCTCCTCTTCATCTCTCTCCTTTCCCTCCATTCCTCTTCCTCCTCTTCATCTCTCTCCTTTCCCTCCATTCCTCTTCCTCCTCTTCATCTCTGTTCTTTCCCTCCATTCCTCTTCTTCCTCTTCATCTCCCTCCATTCCTCTTCCTCCTTTTCATCTCTCTTCTTTCCCTCCATTCCTCTTCCTCCTCTTCATCTCTCTTCTTTCCCTCCATTCCTCTTCCTCCTCTTCATTTCTCTCCTTTCCCTCCATTCCTCTTCCTCCTCTTCATCTCTCTTCTTTCCCTCCATTTCTCTTCCTCTTCATTTCTCTCCTTTCCCTCCATTCCTCTTCCTCCTCTTCATCTCTCTCCTTCCCTCCATTCCTCTTCCTCCTCTTCATCTCTCTCTTTTCCCTGCATTCCTCTTCCTCCTCTTCATTTCTCTCCTTTCCCTCCATTCCTCTTCCTCCGCTTCATCTCTCTCCTTTCCCTCCATTCCTCTTCCTCCTCTTCATCGCTCTCCTTTCCCTCCATTCCTCTTCCTCCTCTTCATCTCTCTCCTTCCCTCCATTCCTCTTCCTCCTCTTCATCTCTCTCCTTTCCCTCCATTCCTCTTCCTCCTCTTCATCTCTTTCCTTTCCCTCCATTCCTCTTCCTCCTCTTCATCTCTCTCCTTTCCCTCCATTCCACTTCCTCCTCTTCATCTCTCTCCTTTCCCTCCATTCCTCTTCCTCCTCTTCATCTCTCTTCTTTCCCTCCATTCCTCTTCCTCCTCTTCATCGCTCTCCTTTCCCTCCATTCCTCTTCCTCCTCTTCATCTCTGTTCTTTCCCTCCATTCCTCTTCTTCCTCTTCATCTCCCTCCATTCCTCTTCCTCCTTTTCATCTCTCTCCTTTCCCTCTATTCCTCTTCCTCCTCTTCATCTCTCTCATTTCCCTCCATTCCTCTTCCTCCTCTCCATCCCTCTCCTTTCCCTCCATTCCTCTTCCTCCTATTCATCTCTCTTCTTTCCCTCCATTCCTCTTCCTCCTCTTCATCTCTCTCCTTTCCCTCCATTCCTCTTCCTCCTCTCCATCTCTCTCCTTCCCCTCCGTCCGTCTCATCTTTCTCTCTGTGTAGGAACACTCGGCCCCCTCAGGTCACAGACTCAGTTTCAAAGTGTTGATCCTCATGTGAAATCTATCTCAATCAGAACAGAGGTGGAGAACATGTCCTGTGAAATGATACTGTGTTGTGTGTTGTTATGGGGGCGGGGAGGGGGACGTGTGAGACAGAGTCTCGGTCAAAGACAATCAGTGTGTGTGTGTGTGTGCGTGTGTGCGTGCGTGCGTGCGTGCGTGCGTGCGTGTGTGTGTGTGCATGTGTGTCTGTGTGTATAACATTTGAGAGTCATGTGTTTCTCATGGTTGTAAAACTCACGTGAAAGCAGCAACCAGCTACTAAAATAAAGTGAAGTAGTTTTGGAGAAGGCTCTCTCCATTCCCAACGCTATTACACGGATGCATTGTGGAAATACATTGAATTTATTTATTTATTTATTTGTTTATTTAATTATTAATTTATTTAATTATTTGTTTGTTTATTTATTTGTTTATTTACTTGTTTATTTATTTGTTTATTTATTTGTTTATTTACTTGTTTATTTGTTTGTTTATTTATTTGTTTATTTGTTTGTTTATTTATTTGTTTATTTATTTGTTTATTTGTTTGTTTATTTATTTGTTTATTTATTTGTTTATTTAATTATTAATTTGTTTAATTATTTGTTTATTTATGTGTTTATTTATTTATTTATTTATTTGTTTGTTTGTTTATTTATTTATCTGTTTATTTATTTGTTTATTTGTTTATTTATTTATTTGTTAATTTGTTTATTTGTTTATTTATGTATTTGTTTATTTATTCATTTGTTTATTTATTTATTTGTTTATTTATATGTTTATTTATTCATGTATTTGTTTATTCATTTGTTTGTTTATTTATTTATTTATTTGTTTAATTATGTATTTGTCAGGGACCATATACAACATGCCATTGCACCAGATTTAGCTAGATATCTAATTTTCATCAGGAGTCTCTGTAGTCTGTGTGGTCTGGGTGGTCACATTCCATCACCACCTGAATTAAGACTACAGCCTTCATTTGGATCTGTATTGAAATGGGAAAACTACCTCAGTGACATGAATAAAGTCTGTGTTTCTGAAACAGCCCTGAGATTTATAGACCCATGTTGTTAATAACAGAACCTTTGTTCTCTCTGAGGAGGAATAATCTCCTTCTGCCATCGTTGTCCCATTATTACAGAGATTAGAGTTATTTAGATTTGTAGAAAAGTGTGTGTGTGTGTGTTTCTGCATGTCCCTGTGTGTGTTTGCGTGTGTGTGTGTGTTTCTGAGTGCGTCTGTGTGTGTGTGTTTCTGCATGCCCCTTGTGTGTGTTTGTATGTGTGTGTGTGTTTCTGCGTGTCCCTGTGTGTGTTTGCGTGTGTGTGTGTTTCTGTCTGCTCCTGTGTGTGTCAGATAGCTGCTGTGATATGGTTGCTGTCCGTCAGCACCTAGTATGAGACATTCCAGGGTAATGGATGTCTCTATCTACATTAATAATGTCCCCATCAGGAGACTCCTAACCTGGGTTACAAAGCCAGGCTTTGTCCAAAATGGCACGTTATTCCTTACATGTTGCACTAGACCGTGACCCAGAGCTCTGATCAAAAGATGGGCACTATCTAGGTAATAGGGAAACATTTTGGGTTGGTGACCAAGAATTATACACTGACTGTGACATCATAGACTACTATGACATCATAGACTACTATGACATCATAGACTACTATGACATCATAGACTACTATGACATCATAGACTACTATGACATCATAGACTACTATGACATCATAGACCAGCACAGAGGAAGTACAGAGAAGCTTTGTAATAGTGTTAAATAAAAACAGTGACAGTGTTGAATATAAACACTCGTGCGTGCGTGTGTGCGTGTGTGAGAGTGTGACCTGACACCAGATAGAGGTCCCCATCCATCTATACAGTACTCCACAGTACTCCATATTGTCAATCACCACACCTAGCAGATACATATTGATTACCAGTACGCTGGTGATAAATCACTGAACACACACACTCTCACTTAGGCACACACACACACAGAGCACGCACATACACACACACACACACCAACTATTTGTCATGTCTACTCATAGACTTGAGAGGCAATAGTAAGACACGTGTGTGAGAGGAGGGGAGATGAAGTCAGTCTGATCTGGAACATGATAGGACAGAGAGATGCTGTGATAGGACAGAGAGATGCTGTGATAGGACAGAGAGATGCTGTGATAGGACAGAGAGATGCTAAGATAGGACAGAGAGATGCTGTGATAGGACAGAGAGATGCTGTGATAGGACAGAGAGATGAACATGATAGGACAGAGAGATGCTGTGATAGGACAGAGAGATGAACGTGATAGGACACAGAGATGCTGTGATAGGACAGAGAGATGCTGTGATAGGACAGAGAGATGCTGTGATAGGACAGAGAGATGCTTTGATAGGACAGAGAGATGAACATGATGGGACAGAGAGATGCTGTGATAAGGACAGAGAGATGCTGTGATAGGACAGAGAGATGCTGTGATAGGACAGAGAGATGCTGTGATAAGGACAGAGATATGCTGTGATAGGACAGCGAGATGAACATGATAGGACAGAGAGATGCTGTGATAAGGACAGAGATATGCAGTGATAGGACAGAGAGATGCTGTGATAAGGACAGAGAGATGCTGTGATAGGACACAGAGATACTCTGATAGGACAGAGAGATGCTGTGATAAGGACAGAGAGATGCTGTGATAGGACAGAGAGATGCTGTGATAGGACAGAGATGCTGTGATAGGACAGAGAGATGCTGTGATAGGACACAGAGATGCTGTGATAGGACAGAGAGATGAACATGATAGGACAGAGAGATGCTGTGATAAGGACAGAGAGATGCTGTGATAGGACAGAGAGATGCTGTGATAAGGACAAAGAGATGCTGTGATAAGACACAGAGATACTGTGATAGGACAGAGAGATGCTGTGATAAGGACAGAGAGATGCTGTGATAGGACAGAGAGATGCTGTGATAGGACAGAGAGATGCTGTGATAGGACAGAGAGATGCTGTGATAGGACACAGAGATGCTGTGATAGGACAGAGAGATGCTGTGATAGGACAGAGAGATGCTGTGATAGGACATAGAGATGCTGTGATAGGACAGAGAGATGCTGTGATAGGACAGAGAGATGCTGTGATAAGGACAGAGAGATGCTGTGATAGGACAGAGAGATGCTGTGATAGGACAGAGAGATGCTGTGATAGGACAGAGATGCTGTGATAGGACAGAGAGATGCTGTGATAGGACACAGAGATGCTGTGATAGGACAGAGAGATGAACATGATAGGACAGAGATATGCTGTGATAGGACAGAGAGATGAACATGATAGGACAGAGAGATGCTGTGATAAGGACAGAGAGATGCTGTGATAGGACAGAGAGATGCTGTGATAGGACAGAGAGATGCTGTGATAGGACACAGAGATGCTGTGATAGGACACAGAGATGCTCTGATAGGACAGAGAGATGCTGTGATAGGACACAGAGATGCTGTGATAGGACAGAGAGATGCTGTGATGGGTTTTAGTTACTGAGACAATGCAAGGAACCTCATTGTTTTCCCAACGTGTTCTTCTTCTCCTCTTTCTTCTACCTCTCCTCCTCTTCTTCATCCTCCTCCTCTTCCTCCTGGTATTTCTGTTTGTATTTATTATGGTTCCTGTCTAGTCAGCAGCTACTCTTCTTCCTCCTCCTCTTCCTCCTGGTATTGTGTTTGTATTTATTATGGTTCCTGTCGAGTCAGCAGCTACTCTTCCTCCTCCTCTTCCTCCTGGTATTGTGTTTGTATTCATTATGGTTCCTGTCGAGTCAGCAGCTACTCTTCTTCCTCCTCTTCCTCCTGGTATTGTGTTTGTATTCATTATGGTTCCTGTCTAGGCAGCAGCTACTCTTCCTCCTCCTCTTCCTCCTGGTATTGTGTTTGTATTCATTATGGTTCCTGTCTAGGCAGCAGCTACTCTTCCTGGGGTCCGGCAAAATGAAGGCAGTTCTACGTTTCAAAAACTTTACAATACACTCATACCAGATTCCACCAAATATTAAGACCAGACCGTTTCATCAGACCTAATGGGGTTTGACATGAGGGGTGGACTGGGACAACTGGAGGGAGGGGGGAAGGGTTAGGAGAAGAGAGGGAGAGAGAGAGGGAGGGGGGAAGGCTTAGGAGAAGAGAGGGAGAGAGAGAGAGGGGAGGTGGAGGAGAAGAGAGGGAGGGAGAGGGGGGAAAGGGAGGGAGGGGGGAAGGGTTAGGAGAAGAGAGGGAGGGGGGAAGAAGGAGAAGAGAGGGAGAGAGAGAGAGGGGGAGGGGGAAGGGTTAGGAGAAGAGAGGGAGAGAGAGGGAGGGGGAAGGGTTAGGAGAAGAGAGGGAGAGAGAGGGGGGGAAAGGGAGGGAGGGGAAAGGGTTATGAGAAGAGAGGGAGAGAGAGGGGGGGAAAGGGAGGGAGGGGGAAAGGGTTAGGAGAAGAGAGGGAGAGAGAGAGGGAGGGAGGAGAAGGGGAGAAGAGGGGGGGTGGAGGAGGAGAGAGGGTAGGGAGAGGGTTAGGAAAAGACGGTGAGAGGGGGAGAAGGGGGGGTAGAGAGGAGAAGAGAGGAAGAAGAGGGGGTTGGGGAGGAGGAGAGCGAGAGAAGTTGGGGGGTGTTGGAGACAAGGAGAGGTGGGAAGACATGATGGAGGTGGAGGAGGAGAGAGGGGAGGAGAGGTGGAAGAGAGAAGAGAGAGGGGGGTGAGGTGGAAGAGAGAGGGGGTAGAGGTGGAGGGGCGAGGGAGACAGGGAGAAGTCGTAGGTGGAGGGGTGGGTAAGGAGGGAGAAAAATGATGCATTAAAGGTTTTTGACCTTTCGGGAAATTGAGAAGCTTTGTCCAGAACTTTTTGGTGATAAAAAAAAACAACTATTTTAGAGACCAGAGACAGAAATGGTTTTGACAGAGTAACAGAGTAATATTGGGGATCAGGGCATTTGGAAAGTACACAG
>NC_143031.1:84193411-84198411 GCF_057628025.1 Oncorhynchus mykiss | reverse complement strand
ACTATACTGGCCCAGATACATATACACATCTAGAGCTGAGAACTACTAGCCCAGATATACAACACATCTAGAGCTGAAAACTACTATCCCAGTTGGTACAGCACACATTAGAGCTAGAATCAATGCACCCAGATATACACATCTAGAGCTGAGAACTACTAGCCCAGATATACAACACATCTAGAGCTGAAAACTACTTGCCCAGATATACACATCTAGACTTGAGAACTACTAGCCCAGATATACAACACATCTAGAGCTGAGAACTACTAGACTTGAGAACTAATAGCCCAGATATACAACACGCACGTTCATATCACATGCTGCTAATAGCATCATAGTTTTTGTCCAGAACATCAGCAATGTCATTGTTGTTCAGTTCCTGTTTTAGTCCTTGGGTAGATGTATTTGCTAAATGGATTCCTTATTGAATAGTTGCCAAAGCTCTCTTTAACCTCTCTCCTCATTCTACAAGTCTATCTGTCCAACTCCCTCCCTCCCTCCCTCCCTCCCTCCCTCCCTCCCTCCCTCCCTCCCTCCCTCCCTCCCTCCTGCCTCCCTCCCTCCTTCCTCCTCTCTCTCTCCCTCCTTCCTCCTCGCTCTCTCCTTCCCTCCTCCTCTCTCCTCCCTCCTCACTATCTCCTTCTCTCTTCCCCACTCCCTCCCTCCTTTCTCTTCCCCACTCCCTCCCTCCTCTCTCTTCCCCACTCCCTCCCTCCCTTCCTCCCTCCCTCCCTCCCTCCCTCCCTCCCTCCCTCGTTCTTTCTTTCTTTCTTTCTTTCATTCTTTCTTTCTTTCTCTTTCTCTCTCTCTGGCTCTCCCTCTCTCTCTCTCTCTCTCTCTCTCTCTTCACTCAGAAGTCTTTCTCTATCTCCTCTCTCTCTCCTCTCCCCTCTCTCTTATTCAGTCTCTCCTCTCTCCTTCTCTCTTCACTCCAGTCCAAACCAAGGTAAAGGGTAACGGGGCAGGGCGTAGCCAGCCTAGTGATTAGGCCTTTAATAAGCAATAATTCATAGCTCACTCCTCACCCTGTCTCACACACACACACACACACACACACACCACACACACACACACACACACACACACACACACACACACACTGGTCCTGTCACTATCAATGAGGGGATCTGTATGCGGCACAATGCTTCAGGGAACACTGGCTGTCTCATTAAATGTGCATTACGTTACACACACACACACACACACACACACACACACACACACACACACACACACACACACACACACACACACACACAGGCACACACATACATACACACACACAGACACACACACATACATACACACACACAGACACACGCACACACACAGACACACACACACAGACACACACACATACATACACACACACAGACACACACACACACACAGACATACACACAGACACATACCTCCAGTGAAATGCATATATAATATCCTCCAGTTCTACTATATATATAATATCCTCCAGTTCTACTATATAATATCCTCCAGTTCTACTATATATATATATATATATAATATCCTCCAGTTCTACTAATATCCTCCAGTTCTACTATATATAATATCCTCCAGTTCTACTATATATATAATATCCTCCAGTTCTACTATATATATAATATCCTCCAGTTCTACTATATATATAATATCCTCCAGTTCTACTATATAATATCCTCCAGTTCTCTATTTATAATATCCTCCAGTTCTACTATATATAATATCCTCCAGTTTACTATATATATAATATCCTCCAGTTTACTATATATAACATCCTTCAGTTTACTTATATATATATATCTCTCAGTTTACTATATAATATCCTCCAGTTCTACTATATATAATATCCTCCAGTTCTACTATATATAATATCCTCCAGTTTACTATATATAATATCCTCCAGTTCTACTATATATATAATATCCTCCAGTTCTACTATATATAATATCCTCCAGTTCTACTATATAATACCCTCCAGATCTACTATATATATAATATCCTCCAGTTCTACTATATAATATCCTCCAGTTCTACTATATATATAATATCCTCCAGATCTACTATATATATAATATCCTCCAGTTCTACTATATATATAATATCCTCCAGTTCTACTATATATATAATATCCTCCAGTTCTACTATATATATAATATCCTCCAGTTCTACTATATATATAATATCCTCCAGTTCTACTATATAATATCCTCCAGTTCTACTATATATATAATATCCTCCAGTTCGACCTAGCACATAATATCCTCCAGTTCTACTATATATATAATATCCTCCAATGCTCTACTATATAATATCCTCCAGTTTACTATATATATAATATCCTCCAGTTCTGATATATATATAATATCCTCCAGTTCTATATATAATATCCTCCAGTTCTACTATATATATATAATATCCTCCAGTTCTACTATATAATATCTTCATTTTACTATATATATAATCTCCAGTTCTACTATATATAATATCCAGTTCTACTATATATATAATATCCTCCAGTTCTACTATATATATAATATCCTCCAGTTTACTATATAATATCCTCCAGTTCTACTATATATATAATATCCTCCAGTTCTACTATATATAATATCCTCCAGTTCTACTATATAATATCCTCCAGTTCTACTAATATCCTCCAGTTCTACTATATATATATAATATCCTCAGTTCTACTATATATAATATCCTCCAGTTCTACTATATAATATCCTCCAGTTCTACTATATAATATCCTCCAGTTCTACTATATATATAATATCCTCCAGTTCTACTATATATATAATATCCTCCAGTTCTACTATATATATAATATCCTCCAGTTCTACTATATAATATCCTCCAGTTCTACTATATATATAATATCCTCCAGTTCTACTATATATAATATCCTCCAGTTCTACTATAATATAATATCCTCCAGTTCTACTATATATATAATATCCTCCAATCTACTATATATATAATATCCTCCAGTTCTACTATATATAATATCCTCCACTTTACTAATCTCCAGTTCTACTATATATATAATATCCTCCAGTTCTACTATATATATAATATCCTCCAGTTCTACTATATAATATCCTCCAGTTCTACTATATATATGTTCCCTAGTTCTACTATATATATATAATATCCTCCAGTTTACTATATATATAATATCCTCCTAATAACCCAGCTATCAGTCTGACACTCTCCTAACCCAGCTATTAGCATGACACTCTCCTAACCCGGCTCAACAGTCTAGACTCTCCTAACCCAGCTATCAGTCTATATTCTCCTAACCCAGCTAATAGTCTGACACTCTCCTAACCCATCTAATAGTCTGAACACTCTCCTAACCCAGCTATCAGTCTGACACTCTCCTTACCCAGCTATCACTCTGACACCCTCCTAACCCATCTATCAGTCTAGACTCCCCAACCCAGCTAATATTCTGACACTCTCCTAACCCAGCTATCAGTCTGACACTCTCCTAACCCAGCTAATAGTCTGACACTCTCCTAACCCAGCTAATAGTCTGACACTTTCCTAACCCAGCTATCAGTCTGACCCTCCCTAACCCAGCAATCAGTCTGACACTCTTCTAACCCAGCTATTAGTCTGACAACTCCCCTAACCCCAGCTAATAGTCTGACACTCTCCTACCCAGCTATCAGTCTGACACTCTCCTAACCCAGCTATCAGTCTGACACTTTCCTAACCCATCTATCTGTCTGACACTCTCCTAACCCAGCTATCAGTCTGACACTCTCCTAACCCATCTATCAGTGTGACACTCTCCTAACCCAGGTATCAGTCTCATATTCTCCCAACCCAGCTATCAGTCTGACACTCTCCCTAACCCAGCTATCAGTCTGACACTCTCCTAGCCAAGCCATCAGTCTGACACTCTCCTAACCCAGCTATCATTCCTAGATCCTCCTAACCCAGCTATCAGTCTGACACTCTCCTAACCCATCTATCTGTCTGACACTCTCCTAACCCATCTATCTGTCTGACACTCTCCTACCCCAGCTATCAGTCTGACACTCTCCTAACCCAGCTATCAGTCTGACTCTCCTAACCCAGCAATCAGTCTGACACTCTCCTAACCCAGCTATCAGTCTGACACTCTCCTAACCCAGCTATCAGTCTGACACTCTCCTTACCCAGCTATCAGTCTGACACTCTCCCAACCCATCTATCAGTCTGACACTCTCCTAACCCCGCTAATAGTCTGAGCATTCTCTCCTAACCCATCTATCTGTCTGACACTCTCCTAACCCAGCTATCAGTCTGACACTCTCCTAAACCAGCTATCAGCGTCCTACACTCTCCCAACCCAGCTATCAGTCTGACACTCTCCTAACCCAGCTATCATTCCGACACTCTCCTAACCCAGCTATCAGTCTGACACTCTCCTAACCCATCTATCTGTCTGACACTCTCCTAACCCATCTATCTGTCTGACACTCTCCTACCCCAGCTATCAGTCTGACACTCTCCTCTAACCCAGCTATCAGTCTGACACTCTCCTAACCCTGCAATCAGTCTGACACTCTCCTAACCCAGCTATCAGTCTGACACTCTCCTAACCCGCTATCAGTCTGACACTCTCCTTACCCAGCTATCAGTCTGACACTCTCCCAACCCATCTATCAGTCTGACACTCTCCTAACCCCGCTAATAGTCTGACACTCTCCTAACCCAGCTATCAGTCTGACACTCTCCTAACCCAGCTATCAGTCTGACACTCTCCTAACCCAGCAATCAGTCTGACACTCTCCTAACCCAGCAATCAGTCTGACACTCTCCTAAACCAGCTATCAGTCTGACACTCTCCTAACCCAGCTATCAGTCTGACACTCTCCTAACCCAGCTATCAGTCCGACACTCTCCTAACCCAGCTATCAGTCTGACACTCCTAACCCATCTATCTGTCTGACACTCTCCTAACCCATCTATCTGTCTGACACTCTCCTACCCCAGCTATCAGT